>NW_008632814.1:2265-16765 GCF_000691845.1 Merops nubicus | reverse complement strand
ACGGGAAGGCAAAGAGGAAAGTATCACCTTCCTACTGTTTCACCCATAGCCCACACTACGCTGTTCTGGCTGCTGCCATCAGGCCTGGCCCTACACTGCCATGGTCATGCCAACACATGCCTGAGACAGTCCCCATCTTGGGTGTACTGAGGAGTAGAAGGTTCCATACTAGCTGTATCTTAATCTCTCTCTGTTACTGCTGTATAAAACAAATTTAATTAGAAGCTGTAACAATACTAAACTGTCGCGGTTTGGGGGGAGCCCTGACCCTAAACCATGACGTAAATAAAAGTCAGTATCAGAAGGAAAGATCAGGAAATGCCAGATTTGAGCAAAACACCTCAACAGCTTTAAAATTTGACATATAACGTGTTTCACCCCAAAGGATTCTGAGCAGGATATAGAAGATTATTCATATAAAGGAAAAATTCAGTTCATCATCCAACGGCACCCACTTCTTGCAGTGAAATATAGCAGATACTTAACAGCACCCAGCAACTCAACATGCATGGAAGGTGGGGTGTGGAGAAAAAGTAGAACAGTATCCAGATGAAATTGCAGATGTCAGGAATGGAATTCACCAACTAGGAGGAGACGAGCAAAAAGGGAGATGACTATTTTTATGTAAAGTAAATCAGTCTGCTAATCGGGCTGGGATTTTGCTGCTGGGAGTTAAGGAGGGCAAGAGGAGAACTGTAATTTTTAGACCTGCCACTTTAAACTACGTCTCCTCTTGCTTCAACACTTCATTGATGCAGCATCAGGGAGGGAGCATCTTGAAGTGCTGTAACGTCAAAGCTCAAACAGGCATATTTTAAAGTAACAGGAAGTATATTAAGCCAATTAAACCATTTTAATGCTTTGGCTTTTTTAGAGTGTTTGCTTACCAAGCAGGTTTTCCTCCGCTTTCATAGCAATGATCATTACCTACATTTGAGGAGGTAACAGTTTACCAGCTTTATAGGCTCACATCTAAAACGTTGCATTATCCCTTTGCTAGAAGCAGAGTTTGCACATATAACATGGAGTTCAACAGTCTTCACATCCTTGTTAGGACCCTTTATGTCTAGAGAAAGCCAGAGTAATGCAGAAAAGCTGTGCAAGTCCCTGCCAGGCCCTTCTGCTGGGATCTATGCCCAAGCAAGAACACCTCCAAGTCCCTGCAGCTCCCAGGGTGCCAGTGCTACACAGTGCCCGGTGCCCCTGTGCCCTACAGCAGCTCAGTGACCTTCTGGGTGCTCCACGGGAGCTGCTCTGAGCTCATCAGGGCTTTCTTGCTTGCCCAAAGCTCTTTTCCACTCAGCATGGGGCCATCGTAGCCTGTCTGTTTGCAAACTACCCCTCCCTCCAGCTTTGAGCCCACTGGCCAATTTCCAACCAGAAGACCCCTATGCTCTGACATTCCTACATATTGCTTTAAAAATGCAAATCTATATCTGATGGAGATACTTGTCTGAAGCAAATACTCATCAGATACCATTTATATCAGGAAGTAATCCCAGAATGTGGTGGAAGCAAAATTGAAAGATACAATCTCAGCTTTCACAGATGATGGGCCACCTTGTCCCCTCACATCATGTCAGCTAGAGCATGCCCAGGTAAATCTAAGGCATTCAAGGCTTTTGACATTACTAAAAGAGCAAGTGTTACACCTGAAGTTGGGTGAATCTTACTGCTTTCAACCTCTTTTTTTTTTCTCTCATTGTTCTCTCACCTTCTCTCTGTACTTGTTGAGCTCTCACATGGTGAGCCTTAGTGCTAGCTGGAAGTTGAATATCACATGCATCAAGACTTTTACTAAAACCCAGTGTAGGTCACCACACAGCTCATTAAATAAAGGGACATACTCTGCATGCCAATTAAGAGATTAAATTATGGAACAAAGCAGAAGGAGAGCAAAAATTTAAGATCCTCTCGTATTTTCTGGCAAGTCATCTGTCAACTGGAGGAGCTATTCCACTAACTGATGCTTGTGAAGAGCCTGACATAGCCATAACCGTGTGTATCTCAAATTGTTATGTCAACTGAGGTTACTGTGAAGTTGAAATTGTACTGGCAGTGGAGTTCTCTATTGTCATGATTCCTATACAGATAAAAAGGTGAAGAGGAAAGAGAAAAAGCGGTATAAAAGTTTACCAGTGCAAGTTTAGGTATGTTCTGTCACTTGTGGAGAGCAAAATGTAGAACATGTGTTTCATAAATGCCAATAAAATATGCATGTTAGAAAATCATGGAGCTATTGATACACACAGCATATTAACAACTATCTTAAAGAAAGGATTTTAAAGCGTTATAGTGGAAAATTTGGAGGAAAAATAGTTCAGATTTTCCAAGTTCCTTTGGATGCTGAAAAACTCTGTGTGTGTACAGGTAGAACTGCATCTGCCTTTGCAGTAAGGAAGAGCCCAGCACCTACCCCACAAGGTGAACCTCGGTCAGGTTGGTGACAGCATTCCCCTGCTTCTGCAAAGTTTCTCTTGGAGCACACCACACACGTTACCAAAACACCAGGCCTGATGGGAGGAGCAATGGGGGGTGCTCTGTTTTGAAACACAGCCACATCCATGGGAACAAATCCCAAACCTATATTTCCCCGTAGACAACCTGGTGCTAACATTGTAGAGATTTCCCAGCAGAAGTACACTGAAGATGTTTCGTGACACAGAGAAGTATACAAGTTTGTTTATTTTATATCAGAGTGAAGAGCTGCACTTCTTCCCATCTCAGATGTGGACTACAGTGCCATATTGAGGGTAGCTTTCCATCTCTCATTGAGTGAAATCACTCTGTATTTGACTAGCTTCAACAGGCTGACAGTTGCCTTTAAACACAGTTTTCTGAAACCCTAGGTTACTGCAGAGATAAGCACTGATATTCATGAAATGGCTGCATCCAGTCTACAAGCCAGACAGTAAAAGCCAGTGCCTCTCTCAAATTTATAAAGCTGAATTAGCCCACTGCTATGCCCACACTTGCAGCTGAGACTCACAGTGTGTTAGCTTGGACACTGAATGCACTGCAATAAATCCTGCTGTAACTCTGGCCTATGGCTGAACACAACTGTTTCTGTCCATGGAGATTATTCCCAACTCCTTGCAGCTCTGAGAAGTTGTGTGCAAGAGGTGTTGGGTCTACAGTGAGAGACCCTTTGTGTGCCAGGCAGGCTCTGCAGTGCTCAGTATTACAGCACCTGTGTCTCTTGCAGATCTAGCTCTTAACAATGGTAATAGAGCTCTCTGTATTCTCTGTATAGAAACTTCTTCTCCAGCTACCCAGTCCTTGAATGGGACTGCATGGTTATGAATAAGAAAAGAATTTAAAATCAGTCATCACACTCATAAAACTAAAAATTCTGTAGGTTTCTCACAAAAGTTATTTTCTAGGACTGACAAGCACTGTAGGGATGGGAAGAACACACCGTGGGTCAGGAGAAACAAGAGGTTGTTGTGGGTTATTTTAAGGAAGAGTTAAAAGATGTGGGAGTCCACAAAATCTCAGACTGGCTGCTTCAGGACCGCCTGTCATGCAGCCCTCATAACGACGACAGGTTTGGGTGAAAAACAGGTTGTTTTCAAACAAGTGGGAAAGGCTGCTTCCTTTGGATAGCGCCAGTGGACCAGATGGACTTCTGAGATGCAAAGAGGTAAGGCTTGGAAGAAGCCCAGCTTCCTGCTCCCTCCAAAGCTCAGTGTACTGTGCTTCTTGCAGGGCAAGAACCATGCCTCCTACACCCACTCCTCAGCCAGCAACTGAGCTGCCTGTGGCTCTTCACTGTCACGTTCCCACTAGCTCATCTGTCCTGCTGGAGAACTGGGGAGGCAGAGGAGATTGATCCATTCATAGCCCCTCCAGCCTGCTTGCACAAGGGCAGGATTTAACAGAGTGGGTCCCCACAGTCCTCTGTTACCTGCAGTGCACCACTGAGTTCCCTCATGCCCTGTTGCAGGGAAGCAGGAAAGCCCATAACCAAGCCCCTGCCCAAGATTTCTGTACCACTCACTTCACCTCCCAAAAATCTGCTCTTAGCATCATCATCTGCCCAATTACGAGTGGGCCAGTTGATTTGAAACAGTGAGTTTTGGAGCTAATTAAAAGTCTGAAGCGTTGTTATCTGTCCCAAAATTGCATCAGTAGCCAGAGAGATGATCAGAGTTAGGCACAAACTGTGATCTACCCTGTAGAGCCAGAGTTACTCTGTGGCTGTCACATGTCATCGTGTGAGGTGACATGCCACATCATTGTCATGGTGACATGTCACCACATTACTGTGCAGCTATCATGGGCATACAGTTAAAAGCCCTCACTACAACTGTTTCCACTTAGGTATTTAGTTTCTTAAGGATTACTGACTGTGATGTAGAAATTCCTATCAATCATTATGTCAGCTTTACAGAAATTAAGCTACTTTTAGATGAGGATTTTGAAACAAATGTAATAACACAGAATAGTGCCTATTTCTCAAAAAGTGGGTTACATCCATCAGGGCAATGACATAAATGACTAGGTGGAGACAAGGGAGGATTCCTTCTATTGTTTCCAGAGATCTCAACAGGGAAAAAAGATTAATCTAGCTAAACAATATTTAAAACATAAAATTAGTACCGCAATTACAAAAATATCTTTCTGAGTTTGCAAAGAGCCTCAAAAAGAAAGTGTAGAGCCATTCATCTACTTGATATAAAAAAATCTTATGTTTTTTGTTTGTTGTTTTGGTGCTTGGTGAGTGAAGGCAAACCAAAGGAAGAGGATATTTTTCCTCATAGAGAAAGCATGAAGACCTACCCACGAGGGAACTGAAGCAAGGTGGAAGAATGTGCTTGTACATGCACACATGCACGTACATGTGTGTACATGCATGCTTGTCTATGTATATTTCCTTATTTGACAGCATGAAGAACTATAATTATCTGTTAATTTCCCTGCTTCTGGGTGGGGTCTTGGCTCAGGAAGCGCAGGCAGACAAGGAGGCAAAGAAGAGGTACTTTGTTCTCTTGGAACTGAGAACACTCATGTGGAATCCTCTGTCTCAGAGGAAGAGAAAGATTTGCTATTTTTATTCAAAATAAATCATTTTGCTAATCAAAGTAGGATTTTGCTTCTGCAAGTTGGAGAAGAAAATGAAAAAAAAATAATAATATTGAGTGCTGTCATTTTAATGAACAGCTTTTGGTGGGATTGCACAAGGTAAGCATAAAATTTAGTCCAGATGTTTAGTTGGAATAAGAAAATTTGTCTTAATGTCATGTTTTTCACATTTCCATTCTGAAATCTTACTGTAATTTATATAAAAAAGGTTACATAAATGTTTACAGTTGTTTAATAGAATTGTAAGCAACCTGAAAAAGCAAAATTCACCTTAGGATCTTCTAACACTGCTGCCAAAACTGAGCTCATCCTTTGTAAATTATGTCTGTCAAAGACACTCTATGACTGCACTACACTGCAGTGTTTTACTTCCACATACAGATGAAGTCTAAATTTTCTTGTACACAAAAATGAGCATTTTGGCATAAACAATGTGATCGAGACAGTTTCCATCCTCATCACTGAATCTTGATGGTTTTCTTGAACTTAGATATAACAGTTCCCCACACACAGGATATTGTGTGTGATACAAGCAGTTTTAACTTGAAAGCTCACT
Organism: Merops nubicus; assembly: GCF_000691845.1. Lineage (NCBI taxonomy): Eukaryota > Metazoa > Chordata > Aves > Coraciiformes > Meropidae > Merops > Merops nubicus. The sequence goes on along the minus strand of NW_008632814.1, from coordinate 11,124 downwards.
CCCACCAAATGTCTGCATTTTTGTGTAAGCCAAGAAAGACCTAAACTCAGCTATAACATATTTCCAAGAAAAAGTCTTTGCTGCTATTCTCTCAGGCACAATTTGTTTCCTAACCAATGATGCTATTTAATCAAAACTCACACTAGTCTTCCTAAAAGCATTTAAAAAAAAAACAAAACTAGAAAGAAGCATTTCTGTTCCGTAGCTTAGTTCTTAATCATCTAATCAAACTTGATAAATTTTCCACTCTTTCTCTCTCTCCCTGAAAATGAATTCTTGGCAGCCTTCAGTGAAATAAAAAAAAAAGAAAAAAAGTTCATGTAGAAGTTCAAAGCAGCAATTTATGTTTCTGATAATTTTAAATTAATTCCTAATCTATGAAGCATAAAGAAACTATGCTTGAGATGCAGCCCACATCCAACCATATGGCTTAAGGAGACAGTCTCTGTGATGTGTGGCTGCAGATCTTTCTGTCCCTGGCATACACACCTGAAGTTCATGCCCCCTAATGTAATTGGACAGTTTTGTTTGTGAAAATGGCCTGTTCTGCCAAGTGCTGAAGTCCTTGCTTTGACAGATATATCACTTTTCCAATGTGAGTGTATTTTGAAGAGAGCTGACACATGATCAAGTTCTCTTTAATATCCTTCAACAGACCTGACAGTTGTCCAGCAGGGTCTTGTGCAGCATCCAACTGTCAGCTTCTGCAGAGGCATTATGGGAAAACTAACTGAGGAAAACAGCAGTAAAGAGGAAAAAAATGATTTATGCTTCTCTGTGTACTCAGCTTTGTATCAAAAACAAGTACTTCAGCTTATATGTATTTTACCAGGCCTACACGGACAAAGTCTCCTTAGGTTCTGGTTGAACAGGAGAATAATCTACTTTTACTTTAATTTTTTATGTTAGAGATTTATTGCATGTCTTATTATAAAGCACCCCAAATCTGACATGCACAGTTATGAGTATTTAAACAAGATGTTAAAAGTAATGAGGAAGTATTGTTCTCATTAAAATCCTTTCTAAACCTGAATTGTCTTATAAATACCAACAACTACATGCCTTTTTAACTCTTTGAGGTGTTTCATACAGGTTTTGGAAGAGTCTTCCACTTACAAGAGTTCTCGTGAATAAAGAAAAACAGATTCCTTTAGTGTTTTGATGCTTACCAATGCTGTCAGTGAGAAGTCTGTATTTCAGCAGAGATCTCACAATGTAAGCTTAGAATACCTTCTCCAAATTGTTATTGAGGTCATACTTTGTTGTATTATCACCTTGAATTTTTATTTTCTTGCAGGAAGGTAGAGTCTGATTGCAGTCACTTTGTGTTACTTACTGAAATCCAGCTTGCAACAAGAAGGAATTGAACTGGACCATGATAACAGCCTAAACCCCATCATCCCACCATGAAAACAGTATTTGTACCCTCAGACAGCAGCCATTCTCTCTGGCTGGAAACTCCTCAGCCCATCTTCTGTTATGCATTGCTGAAAGACTGAAATATTTCTTAATGCTCCATTCCCTGCAGTGAATTTTATTCCCTTTAATCTGCAGCCTTGTGACAAAATGGTCTTCTCTGGAGCTCTCTGCGAGCCCATGTATGTACCTTGGATCTAGGTACACAAGATAGCTGCCAGCTCTGTGCCTGCCCCACGTCAAGCCCCGTGTGGAGAGTCCAGAGCAGGCAATCACAGCCTGAAGGGGCTTGAAACCAGAGCAAAGCAGTTGCAAGCTCTAAATCAAATTCTCACCCATGCTTGCCCTTGCATTGATGAAAATCACGCACGTGAACGACGCCGAAGATGTGCAAATCCTGAGGTTCTACATAAAAATGACAGAAAGATCCTATCAGACAGAAAGACAAGGGTTATGGAAACAGTTGTAGAAGAGCTGGTCTGAACTGGAGTGTTGGGAACTGACCATGTTATCTCTGTTATTCCAGTGCCCCTTTAAATATAGTGCTGAGGTGACTGCCTACTTAGCCTACGGTGAAGGCCACACTTGTCTGTGGTGGAGTCCTATAATCTTAGTTTATTGCATCCCATGTATTGTATTTGCTCAAGCTGTTGCCTGAGGGGGTGCTTGTGGGAAATGTATAGCTTTCTTCTCCCCCCTTCTCTCCCAGACTATTTAGGCTGACATTTATCAATAAATTGCACATATTGTTATACATTTTTCTGTCGGAGCAGCGCTACAAGATTATGTGATGAGCACATTTTATCAATCTAGCAAAGCTTTTTCTTTTTTTCTCTCTCTACAAAGATTTTTGCTGCAGAAGTGACTGGAATGTCACAGCTCCAGCACAAACCTCATTGCAAGTCAAACCAGAGACCCAGGTAGTTTTCACTGTAGCCCTCATCCCAGGAAACGTTTCTGGGGAAGGCTGTTTCTGGCTGCTCTCCCTCCCCCAGGTCTGTGGATGGCAGGACTATGGTAGAAATGCAACATGGTCCTCTGTTCCCCAGAAAGCCCATAAATCTCCAACAGTCAGGTGATTCCTACATTCTGCAGCTCTGTATGTTACCTTTTGTTTTCCCCATGGGCTAAGCCACTAAGAGCCACTGCCTTGAGATCCTGTTAACTTTTCTGTTTTATTTTTTCCAATGTAGCAGTGTAATGACCCTACAGTCAAGATCATGTCAGTTAATCCTCCTTTCCAGATCAGCACAACTCTTCCTCATGCATTACATTTGAATTTTTTTTTTAAAAATGCCTTTGCTCAAAGTACAAATCATTTGTCTTCAAATTTCATCTGTCAAAACCTAGACAAGTTATTTCCATATTATATTTTCAATCTTGCTCTGAAGTTTTCTTCTTTTGTTTTACTCTCCTCATTAGCTGCAACCACAGATCTGGATTATTTCAAATGCCACTTTCGGACAACATGAAGGAAGCTGTTAGTCACGTTAGTAGAAGAATCAGAGTCAAAACTATTGAAAAGAACAGGAGCTGGAATTTATCCACATGCCTGCTGCAAGATAATGGGGCCTGTACCCTGTCCACAACCAGCTTTCTTTCAGGGCCCTTGATTCAAGTAAAAATGGGAAAAAAAAAAAATGGGAAAACTTCTTGCAACCATTTACTACGTTTGAAATAGAAGCTGGGAAAGCTGCTAACCATCACTGAACCCAGCCCTTGTGCATGCAGTTTGCTACAAAACTTCTTTAATCAGAAGGTGCAGTAATCACCACTCGTTTTGGAAGGAGATGGAATGAGTTTGGAAGAGGGAAGGTCCCCAAACAGCACAGAAAAGCAATATCAAAATGATTGAATTCACCCATCTAGAGGGAGCTTATAGATGAAGGGCCACCCACGACAGCAGCCTTATTTAAGCCTTTGTTGGAGGTCACATTGACATGGCCCAGAGCAGTGCTCTGTACACCTCCAAATGAGCTGTGGTGGCTCTTTGGCATGGGCTGAGCTGCAAAGTGTTTCAGACACAAGTCCCAGCCCAGCAGAGTGGTCATCTGTGCCACAGTCCCAGAGATGGGCACTGGTGAGAGCAACCCTCCAGCACTGCAGAATTTTGTGGCACCTGGTAGCCCCCTTTTGGTCCAGCCTGATGTGTAGGCAGGCAAGCAGGGATGCCACCCATGCCCTGTTCTCTGCAGTTTCACCTCAGAACAAAATGCAGCTTGTCCTTGGGTTAGTCCTTTATTTACTCTGCTAGCGAGCAGGTGTATCCTGGTGGACATAGCAAGAATTACCTTGGAGGTCCTGACAGAGACATTTTGCACTAAGTGCCCAGTTTTCCTTCAAGGACAGTCACATGAGTAGGAAAACTTAAGGGCTGTACCACACCAGCAGGTGGTAGAAATGTGGATTATTCTTCAGACAGCCTGGCTTTTACTTTTCCAGAGCTGGTGTGGAATTTTTGCTTGACCATTCTAGCTGCTACAGTGCTGCTGCCCCTAGTTTTGACCCACAACTACAGTCAAAGCAATTATGACACTGACTCAATAAACTGTTTTAATTTTAAGCCTTAATGAAGAAATTCAATCAGTTTCAACTAAGCTGTTTTATTTGGTCCACACTGACTAGCAGACACTACTCTGAAATGAAAAGAAGAATACTGTAGTAAAAAGAAACAAAGAACTCATTGACTATCTAAATTTACTGCTGTAATTGTTTCATTATTAAAAATGTTTTGGTAAGAGCATGTTGTTGAATGAAGATTGATTGCAACAAAAAGTAAATCCAAGCAATAATCTAAAAAGTTGTCAAAGACTTTTTATAGAAGAATTAAAATAAATAAGAAGAGTGTATTATGAAACGTGCTGAGTCTTTGTTCATCTTTTGATGGTTAGACACACACATCAATGAAAGATTTATCAGGAGCAACCATCTCGGTTTCTAGTCTTCAGTGAGTTATGTGCTGACTGAAGTCTCTGCATTTGTGAAGTGTTTATGATCACTTCAGAATTAACAGCTACCCATGAATGTCAGATTTATGGACAATCTGTTAAAAATTTGAATCAGATCTGCTTACCTGAACTAATCCATCTGAAAAAAAATACATGTTGTTTGCAAATGCTGAGGGTTATGTCATGTCATTTTGCCAGTGTGAAAGAAAACATGTTATCAAAGAGAAATTTGATAACAATCTGGAGGACGTGTAATATACACGAGTATTTTGGATTACTGACTCCTCACTGCAGCTTGTTTTTCCACATTCTTAATTATTGGCTGGTATATCCTCATGGTGCACGGAATAAAATCAACTCAAAGCTACAGTTCTGGGTTTCGCATTAAAATTCATATAACACAATTTCCCAAATATCCAGGAGACTGAAATAGTACAATATATATGCAATACATTGAGTGAAATCTGCTCTGTACCACAAGCAGCTGAAAGCTATTGCATGTATTTAGTAGACATACTCTATTCTTCTAGTGTAGTATTTCAGCATTTCACTGCAAGCATTAATGAATTGAGTCCCACAGTGAGGGACTAAATGGAAGAGGACAGCAAGAGGAAGATTTGGAACAGGAAAAGATACAAAGAAGTTATAAAGGGGTACAGCAGAGAAGAGAGCTGGCTGGATAAAAACTGACAAAGAGAAAACCACATGTGAAAGACTTGAAGCATGTTGCAAATAACTTTCTCCAAAGTAGATAGGTGTATTTGAAACTCTCTGGACTGAGTCTTCATTTTTCTCAATGCTTATTTTCAGCCTAACTCTTCTCTTCTAGGGGCAGATAGAAACATGGGATCTGATCTGACCATCCTAGACTGTATCATTCCAGAAACAGTGACAGCTTCCTCTCACCATTCTTTTCTAATACTCTGAGAAACAAACCATTCAAGGTGTTACAATTATACACCAACACAATAATTCAAAGTAGTGGTTCAAAAGTTTCTTGCCAAATATACCTGTACTTAGACTTTACATGCAACCATCAGTTTATAACATATGCACTTAATGTATAATTTAGACATTTTATTAGCCCATCTCCCAGGGAACTGATTTAGCTAATGATAATGAATGGTCATGACTATCATGTAACTGGGATGACATTTGCAGGGGGAGAAGAAGAAAGAGAAGGAAAGAAAAATCCTGCCCTCATATGACCAACGTCACAAGGTTAAATAACACTAGAGTTCTGCCCTCTTACTTTCTAATGTGGAAATGTCTAAATAAAACATTAAAAAAGAAGATAGATAACGGCCTTTCATGTTTTATCTTGGCAGGACAATAAAAGACACACAGATCAGCAGAGTTATGATATGCTGACCACACTTGGACTTGATCTCTCAAGCGATAGGCTCATCCTTTTTTTTGGTTCCGCTTGTGGATACTTGAGGCCCCATCCCTGGGGGTCTTTAAGGCCAGGCTGGCGGAGGCTCTGGGCAGCCTGATCTAGTGGGAGGTGTCCCTGCTCATGGCAGAGGGGTTGGAACTGGGGGATCCTTGTGGTCCCTTCCAACCCTGACAGATTCTGATATGTTTTAGCAGAGGACTTAGTAGTGTTGTCTTGATGGTTGGACTTGATGATCTTAAAGGTCTCTTCCAACCTAAAGGATTCTATGGTTCTATGCTCAGCAGTTCTGAAAATCATCTTGTACTACAGAAAAGTCAGGACAGAACTGTTAATAAGGCAGGACTGATTTTTCCAATTACACATCCAAAGCAAGTAAAGAGTTTTCTAAACTCTAGAATTGTCATAGATAGAAAATAGCACATGTGCAGATTAGATCTCTTGAAAATAAACCCTGAATTACTAGGAGAAGTAACACCACTCGTTAATTCTAAGGCTACACATTTTTCTAGAACATGTTTTACCCACAACAATTTTGTTTCTAACACTGAAATCTCTGTAGGTACATGCCAGTACTTCCTGTTTACTCCACCTTGCACATACTTCTCCAGAAGAGAAAAGGAAAAAGTTGTCACTAAAAGAATCTACATAATTCCCTAAGAAATTCTCCAAGCAAACCTCTTTTCAAAGAATTTTAACCCAAATGAAAAATTCGATGTTTTAATAAGTTTAATAAGCTTCTGATAGACATTCAAATGTGAGGTGTTTATCCAAATACCCTCAAGCTTCAGAGAATCCCTTATCATTGCTTCAATTCCTAATAGCTGTCATTCCAATAAATATCAGAGCAATTAAAATCTCTATCAATCAAAAATATTGCATTCTTACAGGCCTATCATTTTTTTTAAAAGCAAACCCTGATCTACCTTTTCTAACAGCTCTTGAATTTTATAGCAACATATAATAACCATCTGACTGCCTTTATTTCCATTTAACTTTTATCTTTAATGTCTTGCTTTTTCAACAGAAATATTTATGGCATTTTTTTCCTTTGCACATTTAATATTATTATCTCTGTTTCCTGCTGTATTTTGCCCTCCATCCTATGATGAGGGAAGAAAAAGCCAGTGAAACCAGGTCTAGAGAGAACACCAAATTTTTCATTAGTATTCACAAATCTTCTCAGGAGAACAAAGCCATCTCTCCACCATGAAGATCCAAAAATATTTCCATGGACAATGCTGACCATTTCAACAAACCTGGACAAACAAACTAAGAGCAATCTCTTTCTCTATAGTGTTATTTTATAGACTAAAATTGCCACTTTTTCTGACATGATATCTCGAAACCCCCGTTTAGACCTTGCTTTTTGTGTCATTTGATTTTTTGGAGGGTGAAGGGGGTTAAACAGGCTACAGAGGAGCTTGCAGTACTTGTGGCTTGAAACTGGCAAAGAGATTTAGCTGCAAGGATTAGAAAGAAAATCTTGAACTTAAAAGAAGTTGAGACAACAAGCATTAGAAATTAGATGCGGCCTGTAAGTGGAGCTGGAGTAAGGAAAACCAGAAGAAAAAGAAATTCCTCTTAGTAAAACAAGGAAAAATTAAGAAACCAGCAGATTCTCATGATGCATTTAATCTGAAAGGTGGCCATCCACAAAGAATTATCACAGAGCTAGCAGCTTTCCTAAAGGAAGAGGAGGCAGGCCAGGAAAAGACAAGGACAAATATAAATTCTCACATATTCTGCAGGAGATCTGACTGTTGATCTACCCAGAGCTAAGATGAACACAAAGGAAGTTTAGAAGAACATTCTTCTATTTTGCATTTTCTTTGCAGCCACCAGGGCACACTGAGAAGAGATTTCTACAGCATGCTTCACAAAAGCACCCATCTCTGTTAGCCTTCTACTCCCTCCCCCATGTCTCATTAATTTTTTTTTCCTCTTTTCTTCCCCTATCCTGCAGGTTTCAGTGTAGTCAAAAAAAGTCCATTTCTGAGTCAGATTTTTTAATATTTTTGTTTGGTTTTGTTTTTTTTTTAATCTATTATTTTAGGAATGAGCACAGCTGTTCATAGGGTCCAGTTACCTGATCTGTGCTAAGTCCTGTGGGCCCTATTTTCACCCATAAAAAGCATCGAGTGCTGCCAAGGCAGATGACAGTTAAAGGTTAAGAAGGTTGGACACTATTTAGAGGACAAACTGTCATTCCATTATTTTCAAACCCAAGCCAACGTTTTGCAATGCAAACGCAACAGTTTTCTGTATATTGGGTTTATTCTGTTCCATGTTTTGGCCATTCCACCCTCTCCAGAGTACTATTAAGATCAGGGGAGTTGTGTGCAGTGGCTTAAAGAGTATGAAAAGTGATATTGTCGAGTGTGTGAGTAAGCTGCTGCAGATTGGATCCTTGAGTTACTTTAACCTTGAATTTTTTTTACATATCTCAGATATTTTCAGCAAACTTATTTTTCTTGGTAGCTCACAATATATTTACTACAAAAAAAGAAAAAAAAATTACTTCTCAGGTAATTTGCCTGACTAAATATCCAGAGAGATGTGGACATGCCCGTTCCCATGTGTTTCAAAACATGGTATAAACTGAAAATAAAGGAGCCAGATGCTATTGGTTTGTTCTGAGTATGTTGGTCACACGGTTTTTGTGCACATAAATCTGTCACTCTGAATTGATGTCCAGTTCTGTTTATTCTGCCAGTATAAAACAAAAGGTGATAGCAAACAGTCGATTGCAGCTTCAGTAATTGTGGATGAGTAACCAGTAGGAAAGCTGGCAAACTGCAGACCACAAACTCAGCACACCAGTCGTATCAGCCAGATCCCCCAGTGTATTTAGATCACCCCAAATATTGCTAGTATAGCTCACAAAATACCCCAATATTCACACTAGTCAGCTCAAACACAAGTATGAGGGACTAGAGGACTGCTGCTGGTGGAAGACTTGTCTTCCTTGTTAGAAGGCTATTGCTACACAAGCAAATGTCCATCTTCCTGCAGCAATACTTGAATTCCATGTAGTACATTCTGTTCTAGCATCACTTGACAAAATATCTACTCTTCCTTTTGAGCACAGTTGGTTAA
>NW_008632814.1:0-2234 GCF_000691845.1 Merops nubicus | reverse complement strand
CTCTTTCCCAGACCATTTCTCTGGATCAAGTTTTTTTCATTGAACCAGAGTCACCTTTCGTTGCTCTATTAATTTGTTGTCAAAAATAAAAGTTTCAATCCCTTAATTTAATTAAAATGTTCTTGACTGAGATTATTAAATCTTGGAGAGATGTTCAAAATTTGCTGTATCCACAATGGTAGTGATTGAGTAACAGAAAATCAACTTATGTCATAGTAGTTTGTTAGAATGTTTGTTTACTCTTCAACTGAAGCATGCTAATTACAGTAAGAGGTCTTCACAAGCAATCCAGTTATCAAATATGATTGGTTAATAGATAAGGAATGATTCGTGATTAAAAACATACAAAACCAGCCTCTGCAGAAGAAGGTTATTAGACCTGGGGCCACATTGGAAATCACCAAAAACTGGATTGTCATATGTACTTGGGCTGCCACGTGGATGTAGAATCAGATATTTTTATTGTATGTGCAAATAGAAACTCACCTCTGATCCATGTAAATGTAACATTTTCTCTCCTCGAGAGAGAGACCCTCCATTGGAAATCACCAAAAACTGGATTGTCATATGTACTTGGGCTGCCACGTGGATGTAGAATCAGACATTTGTATTGTATGTGCAGATAGAAACTCACATGGACACGTGCCTCATTGGAATTGTAGTGGCAGAGGTTGCTTGCTGCTACTAATGCTCATCACCTCTGATCCATGTAAATGTAATATTTTCTCTCCTCGAGAGGGAGACCCTCACAAAATCAGAAAATTTAGGGATGGATCATAAAAATAATTGACCAAGCTGCACACCAAAAACAATTTGAGCTCTCTAGAGCATTTTTAATGACAGTGTAATCATTACAAACTCAAAAAAAAAAAAAAATCAAAACCCACAACTTGGGCAGGACTAAAAATTGGGAATGAATGCTCTGCAGAGTAGTCGTTAAGAATGGGGCTTCCAGAGCAAGGATTTGCACAGGAACAAAAGTCCTTGCAGTGGGCCTCTCCTTCTTAAAGACTCTTGCATGCAGGGTTTATAAACAGGTTAGGGAAAGCTTAAACAAATAGGGTATCAAAAGGTGGATGGTAACTCATTTTTAACTGATTTGTGCAGATATGGAAATCTATTTGTTAATTAATGAACAGAGCAAGTCCATCAAGTATCATGTGTTTTTGTTAACTGAGAAATTTTTTGGGACACAAGGTTATTTTAAGCCTTGGTATTTTGAAATAAGAAAGGATTTTGTTAGCTTTTTTCCACAGTCACTTGGGATCTTTGATTATATGTTTTAATTTCAAAAATAAAACGTGTTGCTTTTAGCAGGACTGTTGTACACAAACAGCTCTTGAATAAATACTTTACATGACAATAGGAAAATTAATCTCATTATAACACATCTGTCGTTCCCTCACCTTGTTTTGCATTCTCCCAGATACACACATGCTTTCTGAACCTGTCATTTAAGTTTCAAAGCTTCATTCCCCTGCATCCTGCTCACTCAATCTGCATCTCCTGCAGCTGGTTTCCTCTCCTCTTTCCACTGAGTCCTATCATACACAGGTCTGGTACAATCTATTTTCCAGGTCAGCCTTAATGATTATCTGCTCTCAATTTCTTTCATTTTCTCACTATCCCTTCAGCCCATCCCCACAAACACAGTTCCTCAGCCTAGGATCTCCTAGCAATGGGCATGGTCCCTGCCTGGCAGCACTCTCACAGGCCCTGGCCCCAGAAGGCACGTTAGCCCTGGGATGCTAAACCCAGGCAATCTCAGCAGCCTCTGAAGCTGTAAACACGACTCACAACTCACCTGCCTCTACCCTTAGTTTACATTGTAAATGTGAATGGAAACGTTTTATTGAAATTAGCTAGAAGAGGTACAGATTATAGTTGTTTTATAGAAGCAAAACTGTGAAATCTATAAAACTGCTACACTGGCCATAATACATTTTGAGCACTAAATTAAACTGTGTCATAATATATTGGTCATTTATTAAAGATACAATGTCTAATAGCTTTTTCTTTCTTGATGAGGGGTTCCAGACTGAATATCTTGGTGGCTGAATTCTTCTCTTCAGTCACACAGGTGCAGACTGTGACAAGGAGATCACAGTTGTGTCCCAGCTTGGTGCCACCAGTGGTGAAATGCTGTGTTAACTCCTCCATCCCTCCATTCTTGGGAAAGTGAGAAGGATGATGTGCAGCATGACACCAGCACCCTCATTGACCCCATGGAGCAT
>NW_008632813.1:11982-29525 GCF_000691845.1 Merops nubicus | reverse complement strand
AGAAGGCCAGGACAGAACAAGCTGCCCCCTCAGCTGATAAAGGTCTTTGCTAAAGGATTGCTTTATGATGAGGACTTGGCTTCTGTAGCCAAAGGACCTGGAAATACTGGAGAAATCTGCAGTTCTGCCACGTGAAGAGTTGCAGTGATGATATAACAGTGGCAGCAAACCTCTAAGGTGGAGCTGCTGGAAGCCCAACACTCCTGCTGGGTGCCTGCATCTGGGCTGCTCTTTCTCTGCATTAGAAAATTGGTGACCTAAAAGAGATTTTATGTGCTAATCTATACTTTTGATTGGCTTTAATGATCTTTGCAGTCTGCTATGTATACGTGGTGTTATTGCACAGCAAGTTTTGTAATGCATTAGGTCATTAATGTGTTGTCTTTACAGCTTGTTGGGTTTGTGGCTGAGAGAACCTGTCGTGGGTGTTCCTGTTTCTTGTTTCTAGATGAGTCTCCCTTATTGATAAGAAAAAGTAATAAAATGAGCAATCTACAATGGCTCAGTAAGTGAGGAGGTGGTGGCTGCATGATGCAGCTCTTTGCTTGGATGGGATCTCGTTTGTCCCAATCCTGTTGAAGTTGGACCTCTGTTTACCCTGGAGTGGATCAATTCCCTTGTAAAGCAGAACAGGACCAGACAAAAGGCATTGCTCAATTTGACTTCCAGTTCCTAGATAATGTTATATAAATCCCCTCAGGTGATTAAATTGGTATAAAGCTTTATAGTCTCTTTTTCCATGGCCAGGCTTTCCAAGTGGATCATCACTCATCCAGTCTTGATGGGGGGGGGTGTCTGTGGCAGGGAGCTCTATGGCTGTGAGGTAATGGGTGTGCTTCAGAAGGAATAATGGACCCTCCTTTGCACCCTCTCTTTGTTGGAACTGCTTTATTCTCAGCTCCATTCTCTGCCCCCATTCCCATATGTGTCCCTTTGCTACCTCTGGGTTGGGACTGATCGTCCTGTTAATGTAGGAACAATGCTCTGGATTATGTTTTATCATTCATTCCAATTTTCTTTGTCAGAAAGGTACAATTTAGAGGCTCCTGCTTTGATTTGTGCTGCAGAAATTGTTTCCCCACTTCAAAGGGTGGGGTTTTAACAGCAAAATAAAGAAACCCCCTTGATGTGGGAAGGTCTTTTTTAATGAGCAATGCAAAAGCTGCAGTAAAGGTGTTTTCAGCTGCAAACTGTTTTAGCAGGGCCAAAGGAACACATATGTAAGTGTAAATATGTAGCATTTCTCCAAGCTGACCCATAAAACACATAGTTGAATTTCTGATGGGTTCCTGACTTAGGGATGGAGCTGAAACTGTTTTAGCAGGGCCAAAGGAACAGATATGTAAGTGTAAATAGGTAGCATTTCTCCAAGCTGACCCATGAAATACATGGTTGAATTTCTGATGAGTTCCTGACTTAGGGATGGAGCTTTCTGTGCTTTAGCTCTGGTGTCTACTCCTGGCCCTTTGCAGGTTTTTCCAGGGGCATTGCTCAGGCTGTGGAAGCTGTGGATGGTTTGCTAGAGGCTATTTCTGTGACAGGCATTGGGTAAAAAGGGATGTTTTTGTGTCCTCTGCAGCAGTGGGGGTCTTACAACAGCCCCCTGCCCCATAGCAGCGTTAAATTGCTGAATGAATGAATGCTTTGAGCTTGCATCTAGTACTCAAAAAGTATCATAAATGTAAATCACAGAATGGGTTGGGTTGGAAGGGACCTTAAAGATCATCTTGTGCCAAACCCCTGCCACAGGGACACCTCCCACTAGAGCAGGTTGCTCAGAGCACCATCCGACCTGTCCTTGAACACCTCCAGTGATGGAGCATCCATAATTTCTCTGGGCAGCCTGTGCCACTGTCTCACCACCTCTACATCAATAATCACTTGCATCTAGTTTCTATTTTCCTGTTGTATAAATTAACACCAGATAAATTTTCTGCCAAGGATTTGAACCAGTCAGAACCTGAAATTCTGTTTTTTGGTGGGAAATTCTGTTGTTTCAAGGTTCTTTGCTTAGAATTGGAATGAAGAGACAAAACTATGTGAAAAAGAACTAAAGAAAAGTATGTGAATTATTCACAACTTTTTTATTATTTTAGTAAGACTGAATTACAGCCTTCCTATAATTCTGGAGTTTTAATATGATATGTTATTTCAATTACTTGAAAACATATTATAATACATTAAACATAAGAGTAAAAGCTTGTATTTCAGCATGATCCAAAACTTGAAAAAGAAAATTGAAATAACAGGTAAAATAACCCTGAATATACCAGATATAATCAGTCTGCAGCTCAAAAAGACCTGAGCTGTTCCTACACGTCTTCAGGCTGTTTGAGAACCCAAAACCTTGTAGGAGTTTCACAAATGCTCTCCAGGGTTGTGCTGCTGCTCCACGGGATCCCAGAGGTGGGTTTTGCAGTATTTAACAGCAATTCAAAGTATTCAAGGGATTTTTTTTGGATGTGTTGATAGCTGATTTGTGGTGTTGTATGTGCTACCACTGATTTTTAAAGTGCTTTCTGAACTCAGTGAGGTTTATGCAATTTCTCTCTTTTCCTCCCTTATCACTAATAACCCTTGAGTTTACTCTCAGCCTGATGTGGGAGAGAGACAAACATGGACAAATATTCAGCCCATGCAACTGGGTAGCAGAGGGAGAAAGGATTGGGATGCAGGGATGTGCAGCTACATGGGCATCATGACCAGTAAATCCTCCCTGGCCCATGGGCTGCACCCATATTCCTCCTAGGCTGGCTCCCAGATGGGATTCCCATCTTTTGGAAGAGGGGCTGCCCTGTGGCTGCCTCCCAAACGTTTTATTCAGTGCTTATATAGAGCAAATGGAAGAGCTTTAACTCCTCAGCCAGGTTTTCAGGCTGTGCTGAGAGGAACAGAAGCTTTGACGGGAATGTAACCTAACAGGGACATGCCCAGTGCTCCCAGTTTGGCTCTCCCGTCCCAGTGACCCCCAGCACTGGGGTGCTAATGTGGCTTTCTCTTTGGAATATTAAAAAAGGGAGCAGCTTGACTTTGAGGCAGGGACTACCTGTCACTTGGGCTGCAGCAGCATGCTGGGATTCAAGATCTTGCTCTGATTCTCAGCAGTTTATAGTCCAGAGAAGAGCTCAGAAAGGGGGGTGAAAGTGAAGGGAAGGAGCTGCTCTTGCTGGCTTGAAAATTTGTCCTTTCTGATGACATTTCCTCTGGAATAAATAAGCTTCAAAGGAATTGAAGCAGCTTTGTCCCTCCTGTGTGCCTCCTTGTAGGTAATGATGGTAGTTGTGCTTGGCTGGGGTGTTTTTGACAGCTCTCCTTGCCTTTGAGTGTCTGGCAAAGGGAGGCAAAGCATCCTTAGTGGGCACGTGGTGGTGGCACCTGCTGCCTGAGAGCACCAGGTTTCAGCACCAGCAGCCAGAGGCTGAGCACTGGTGCTTGCAGGTCCAGTGGAGACCTGGGAGGAAGCAGACACAGCTTCTCCTGAGCATGAAATGAGGGGAGATGGCTGGTGTTTGACTGGCACGTAAAGCCTCAGGAAAGCCAGATGATTTACAGAATCTTGTGGCAGGTGCTGGGCTCAGCCAGTCCTGGGTTTGTTGTTCTGCCTGTAAGCCTCTTCCCTGGGCTCCCTAATTCCTGCTAAGGTGGACAAATCCAGAACACCAGAGCTGTTGTGAGCATAGTGCCACTGAGCATCTCTGCAGCAGGGATAACAGAGCACTGGGGTCCTTACCCCACGTCCTCTGGCACACAGGGTAGGGGGCAAGGACAGATTCTGGCAGCACAGAGGCAGCCCAGGCTCCTGTCTGCTGCAGAAAGTTATTGCCAAGCCTGTTGTGTACAGGTAATGAAATATTAAGAAGCTTGCACGTGGAGTTGTGGACGTTTCTTTGCTCAGAGATCCAGAGGCTGCGTGTCCTCACTTGCTGTGCTGAGGATCCCAGGGTGGGGTTGTTGCTGTGGTCTTGAGCTGCTCTGCAAAGAGGTTGTTAGAGCAAGTGCTGCCCGTGCTAGGGATCCTGCTGGGAGCTAGGATAGACACGTGGAGGCAGTGCAGGGGTTGCAGAGCTCTGCAGGGGTCTGTCCTGGCTGTGGAAGGTGAAACAGCTGGAACTGGGCGATGCTCCATCCAGCCGTGCCACGCTGCAGCCTCTCTGAGGAGTGGTAATGACAAACCACCTCTAAAACAAGAGAGATTGGTAGAGTTTACACCTATTAAACTTTGTAAAGCACTCTGTGCCACCTCCTGTGGCTGCTGGTGCTGCTCCACGGGCTTATTTTGCCTCTTGCACCGCTTGGGAGAGCTGCTGTGATTAGCTGTTCCCCGAGCTCCTGGGAATCTGCAAGAGCTCCTGGCTGCTTTGCAGCCCCAGATGAGATTTTTCTGCATCCTTAATGTATTGAACTTAGTGTAATATAAAGAGCATCATGACACCCGGGAGGTTTCATATTAGATTTCATATGAATAGCATTATGACCAAGCTCAACTTTTGATAAGGAACTGCAAGCCCCCCTGCTTTTGGCTCTGCCAGTGTTTAGGTTTTATTGTTTTTGTAATGAGGAGAAATAGGTTGATACAAATGCACACTGAACATGATTACCAGCAGGAAAAATATTGCCCTGTATCTCAAATGTTGCTCAAGATAGAGTTTTCTGGTCTGAACACGGATGCCTTCAGGTTTTGGCTCCTGAATCAGACCCAAATAGGAAAGAAGAGAAGCTCTGAATGTAGATCCAGGACCAAAGAGGTGCAGTTGGGCTGGGGTGGTGTTTGCAACTGCAGCAAGCCATGGATGGGCATCACTGCTCTTCAGGGGTGCTACAAATACTTTGTGTACAGAGAAACAGGGTCAGGAAGCTCATCCCTAACGATGGATTTCCACTCACTGGTTTCTAGAAAAAAAAAATGAGGGTTTCTCCCTCATCTCTGTTATCAACAACGATCACCCAGAGCTTGCAAAAAATACAGGGTTTGTATTTTCTGTTTTAGATCTAAGGAAATAACATTGAATGCTGATCAGGATCGTGTCACGCAGGGAAATAATGTTAGAACAGAACCTATAGTGGTTTAGAAAAGGGAAAAAAAACCTCCAATAAACAGGACTGAACCAGTCTCTATCAAGACAGCTTGAAAGAAGGCAGCAGGAGGAGCAGCCCTGCTTAGCATAGGGCTAATGACTTGCCCAAATTGCTCTGAATTGCCAGGAGTGTGGCTGAGGGCAGAAAAAAGCCTCGATGTAATCTGCTCCATTCAGGCCAGAAAGGTTGCAGGATGTTTTTCTGCAGAACGAAGCTTTCATCTCTCTTTTATTTTGGTTTTGTGGGCTTTTTCTTTCTTTTTTTTTCCCCCCAACAGCTTTGATGTTAGATTGGGAGCCTGAGCAGCATTGAGCAGAGCTTCTGGGGCAGCAGATCCAATGGTCCAGAGGCCCCTCCAATCTGGGCTGGCAAAAAGACACCTGCTTTATTTATTTATTTGGGTTTTTTTTTTGCAGAATCTGCATTTTCTATGGAAACGAGCTAAAATCTACAGAGATAATTTAGTGCTCAGCTATTGATGAAGCCCATCCTGTTCCTCAGCAGGCGTTTGTTGTCCAAATGCTCCTTTTCTTTTCTCCTTGCTGATGGTAAGGGTGGAAATGGAATTTGTACCCTTATGAGAAAAGAAAGGGCACTTCTTTATCTAGCTATTGATTCCAGAGACAGCTCTCTCATCCAGCTGTGCCCTTCCTCTAACAGCTGCTGGTGGGTGCCTGGGATGGGCACCCAAGTGGACAGGCAGCCTCAGTAGCAGCTGAGAGAGAGTTTGGATTCATTTGGTGCTAACGAGGATGTTTTTGAGTTGATGGAAAGGGGTGTGAATGTTGAAAGAGGGGTTGTGATGCTGCTCTCTGTGCAGACAGGTCGTGGAGATCTCTGCGATGCTGTTCCAGGGTGAAGTTAGTCTTGGATGGAATGATCAATTAATCCCAAAGCTGAGAGTATTGAAATATTAAACCTATCATTTATAATCTATGTCTCAGGATAATAATATACATCTCATTTTGACATTTGCAAAACAAAGTGTTTCTCTCTGGCTCCACAAACACAATTTGAGGGGAAAGCCAGTCAGGATATAATTTCTTCTTTCAAATCATAACAACTAAAAGAGACATTCTGACTGCAAAGAACATTTCTGTTTGTTCTTTGGCAGAAGAGAAACGTGTTAAACTATCATGAGGATCACAAATAAATATTTTTGTCAATCATGTGAGAGTTTTCCTGCCTGAAATCTTCCCTGTACCACAGCTCCACTTGGTCCCTGCTTCCTGAGGGTCCAGGGAAAGGTTCTGCAGCCAGAGAAAGGATGGGAAGGGAAGGAAATGGCTCATCCTTTTCTGGGATACACCCTTAACAGGGTGACTTTAAAATTCTGTCAAGTTTATTTTCTCCCTGTAGTTAAAATGACAACCTCTGGCAATGGGGTCGACTGGAAAGGCAACAAACAAGGCAATGGCTTATTGCCAGGGTCTTAATTTCATCTCCTGAAACACAAACTCATGGCCCTACAGAGAGGACAGAAGACAACCCAATGATTTCATTGCTGGTATTTTAGCTGGAGACCACCCCTGGCCCCTTGGCAGCCTTGGGACCACGTGGCTCAGTGCCACAGGGTCCCACGTTGGAGAGGGCAGGAGGTGTCTGTGGTCACACTGCTGCTACTTGCCCCATAAACCATTTATCCAAAGTTTCTGACCTCAAATTTCTGACTCTACCTGTGATTTACAGCTTAGATTTTCATTGTGAGTTGTTGGTTGAAAATCTTTTTGGAGAGATAATCACACCCAGGTGCAGGATTGTTTTCTGCAGTGTTATCCCACTGAATTGTCATTCATGAAAGAGATGGAAGTTGTTTTTTCAGGTTGAAATTCTAAAATGCCTGAATTGGAATAGAGGTTAAAAAGTATTTCTTGTATTACATGTTTAGTTTCACCGAGGAGCCAATTTCCTTCAGGTTTAATCAAGGTTATTAGTACTCCACCGTGGCTGAATTTATGAATAATTTCTGTGTCTGGAAGCAGAAATTGCTGCAAGGTTCTACACACAACGTGCAGCATGTGCTGAGTACCTGCCCTGGGGTGTCACAGAGATGAACTGACTTATTGCACTATAATAAATAAGCAGCTTTCTGTAAGACCCTGGAAAACTGTGGCTCTGGGTGGTGGGCAAGGTGTCTGTCTTTTGGTGCAAAAAAATCTATTAATAGTCTTTTTTTTTTTTCCCCCCTCAACTCTTCTTTTTTTTTACCTTTCTAGACTCATTTGTCATGTTTTTCATGTTTCATGACTACATCAGTGTTTCTGTGCTGGGGAAGGAATGTTGCTTAGATTGAATGTGTGCTTTAGAAACATCTACAGCCAAGATTTTTGGCCATCTATGAGTTCATCTAATCTGAAGTTAAAGCAGAGGTGCTGCTCACTGAAGAATGATGAAGAAATTGTAACTTTATAAGCAGTAGGATCAATTCTACCTCTTTATCTCAAACTGATTCTTCTGTTCTTTGGGAAATATTGTTGCATTGCCTGAACAGTTGGGAGGCAGCAACACTGAAATGGGAAGGGTTATAAAATGCTTCCCTGTGGTCAATAAAATGCTTTTTCAGATGACAATTTGCAGTGTTCCCACACCCAATCCTCTACCAAGTTACATTTAGGACTGATGATTAAGCTTCCTTTAACTTTTTAATCTTGAACTGATATTGAGAAGTCTTTAAAAAGATGTTAGAGTAAAACAACGGACTTTCTAATCAATCACATGAAATTATAATATATTAGGAACTTATTATTAATAATGGACTATTATTCTTTATGTATCACGTCTTACTATCTAATCTATCTATATTAGTTACTTTTAAAAGGAATTGGGTGATAAATTACTCCATTAGAACAAAGAGACTTCAGCTCCTCAATGGGGAAAATCACAAGGGGGATTTTTTTACAGGGACTTAATTTGCCAAGCCAGTGAAATGCTCTTGGCTTCCTGGGTGCTGAGTGCTGTGGAGGATGTGGTGCTTCAACCCAGGGATGGGTGTTCACTTCAACCCTGTGTTGTCCTGAAGAGGTGAGCAACGTGGAGACTACCTCTGCTTGGTGCACAGCATGCAGGTTTGTTCTTGTTTTTCAGCTTGATGACAATGAAAGATGAGTTTTAAGAGTGTTATCTTGACTTGGGCTTCTGTTTGGTCTCTGTTTGGTGCATCCATATAGACTGGGAGTTATGGAAACTTCTCTTCCTGACCTATATAGGAGCTGCTAAGAGCAAAAGAAACCAGCAGCCTTTTCCTCCTGCTCTTCTCAGGCTGTAGAGAAAATATATAAAAGAATTTGGGTGAAGAACTGTGTGGGGAGATTTGCATTCCAGTGTTTGCTTTGTAATTTTCCCATCTCGGTCTCATTTTCTATCACTTTGGGGCAAGTTTGGGAAAACTGAAACAGTCTGTTCGTGTGTGCTTTGTTTCTGAGGGCACCTTTCCCTGACAGGTGGGGATTTATTACACCTTTTCCTTAATGCACTGAGTTTTTCCCCTCCAGCATGCCACTGGAGTCTCTCCTCATGCTCTCCTGGGTACGTGCCAGGCTTGGGGAGATGGAAGCAGAGAGATGAGCACATATGTGTTTGCATTTGTAATAGGTAGGGGAAGAGGCTGCAAAACACCACTTTGTGATTTCCCATGGGCTGATAAGCAGCAGATTTTGTGGATTTGGGTAAGAATCCCTTTTATTTTGGCTTTTGGGGTAGATTGGAACCAAGGTGGGAGATCTGGACTGGGCATCTTGCTGGGAACTGTGTGGGGCTGTTTGAACGCTCTGGGTACCCCGGGGTTGATGGGGTCATAATATTGGGATTATGTGTGAGTTTAAATCCACATTCCTCCTCTCTTACTACAACTTATTGCTGTTGGAATGGCACCAAACAGACTGGCTTGGCATTGCATGGCACTAGGCACAGCCCTGGCATCTGGAGGGGCTGCAGAAGAGCTGCTGGGTGCAGAGGGACAATCTGGAAACTCAGATGAGTGGGGGAGAGAAAATCAAACAAATGAGCAGAACGGGCTTCATCTGTTTGAATGTTTTAGCTCTGCAGCACACACATAAGGGAAAAATCAATTTACTGAAATGCTAAATAAATAACTGATAAAAGAATACATTCATCTCCAATTGAAAACAAAAATGGAAGTGGTAAATAAATGGTTGAATGGGTAAAAGTGTTAAAAGCAGCAGTAGTAGAGTTGGAGGGCTAAAGGCAGTACATTTTCATATAAAACAAAATATAAAAGCAGCATAAATTGAGGATAAAGGCCTACTAGTAAGAGGCCTTTGTTTGTTTACTGATGTTTTAAACAGCTCATTTTTCTCCTGGCTTTGATTTAAAATAATCTAAAATGGTGGGAAGGGATTTTCTGGGAAGAAGCACAGTGTG
Source organism: Merops nubicus (assembly GCF_000691845.1). Taxonomy (NCBI): domain Eukaryota; kingdom Metazoa; phylum Chordata; class Aves; order Coraciiformes; family Meropidae; genus Merops; species Merops nubicus. Next base: position 20,069 of record NW_008632813.1, on the reverse strand, counting down.
CAGCCTAATCTTCCATCCCACAGACTTACCAGCATTACCATAAAAATGCAGGAGGTTTTCTTGGGTTTGAACTCATTTGCACGAAAGTCTTGACAAATGAGCCCAAGTGGATTCATAATGGCCCTGGAGTGATTTTCATGTCTGCAGGAAAACAGGCAGTTTATTTGAATTCTGGATTTTGGTTGTCTTTGACTTCCTTTGTAACGCCCCCGCTGGCAATAACAAACCCTTCCCCTGGGCTTGGGTTTGGCCAGGCTGGGTTTTCCCAGTGCACTGCATCGTTCCAGTTCTGCCTGGTCTTGTTCTAAACTTCAGCAGTGATGGCTGGAAACTTTCCCCTTTGGCTTTTGTAGGGAGGGACTGGCAATAAACAGCAGCACAGCAGCTATTTGTATGACCCTCTGCGTGGAGATGCCCCATCTGATTCCCAAACATGATCTCTCAGCTGGATTCAACTGTGTTAGTCATAACTGACAGTAGTAAATCCATTGATTTTTGGGGGTTGGGGGTGGATTTACCACTGCCCCTGCTGAAGAACACAGTGTGATGCCTTGGCTGAGGATGTGATTGCCTTGAATTAAGCTGGATCTCCACAGCCACATCCTGGTTGCCAAGGATGCTGCAAGTGTGGGGTTCAGCACCATGAACCCTCCAGGGCTCCCCAGTGCACATGGACTCATTTATCCACGCCAAGGTTTGTGCAGCCTCAGCAGCACTGAAATTGGTACCTGGGTTGGTAGGTTCAAGTGTGATCTGTTACACCTACTGCTGTTGGCCTCTGATGGCAGCTTAGGGGTGTAGATGGGCTCGGGTTGTACTTGGATGTTGAACCAAAAAAGCTACAGTTGGTAGGTGAAAACCTTAATATGGATAAAGTCAACCTGTCTAGAGGTGGTTTATTCCATCACCATTATTGCTCACTGCAATATCTGAGTGTTGAAGATATTTGGAAACGTGGCAGGAAACAAATTTCTTTTATTCTTCTCTTCTATATCAACTTAAATGTCTTGTTATATATCTTGTGACTAAGTTAGTTTTGTTTTTCATTGCAAGGCTGTGTCCTGGGGAGAAGGAAGAAAATAGTAAAAGAAAGTAAGCCTAATTTTCTGGGACAAAATGCTGATTGAGTGGTGGTTTTGAATAGTACCCTAATCTTAAATATCAGAGTAGCAGTAACTGTGCTTGGGGAAGATTAAATACCATGGTTGTTCCAGGTTGTGGCTGTGCAGACAGCACAGAGCAGCCACCTTTCTCTCCTCCTCTGGAGTGGAGGTTCCCAAATCCTCCCTCCTGAGTTGTCACCACTGAGAGCAGCTTCAGTTTCAAGTGCTGCAGGTGGTATCTTGGGATTTGACTGCATGTAGTTCAAGCTTAGCTAGCTTTTTATTAGTGGTAGATGCATTCAACCTGCTTTATTTTATTGTTTGGATGGGGTTGCATCATGATATTTTATGTACCTATAGCTGGGCATTAAGGGCTGCTGAGCATGTGAGAAGTTGGAGTAAGCTGGTCCACAGACCTTCCTAAATGGGACAAAAAGTCTTTTTTTTTTTCCCCTTTATTTTTTCTTTTAGGTCTGGTGAGTTCTTTTCAGCACTATGTAGAACTCCCCTCCTCTAAACCCCATATTCTGTACTTGAGAAAAGCCTAAAATTCTACCAGTTGTGCTAGATAAAGCAGAATCTCTCCCTGGCTTCTAACAGCAACTGCGTGTTGCCGTGGATTTCACCCTCTAGAACAATAAATATCTTGCAGGACAGGTGGAATTTTAAGACCTTATTTTGCTGCTGTTGCATGTTTGAGACTTCTATTGAAATTAATGGCAATTGCACTCTTGTAACCGTGTTAGGAGAGAACCCTGTGACCTTATAAATGCAGGCAATATTGGGAAGCAGCTAGCTGCCTTCAGGTGCTGAAGAGCAAACAAAACTGCACTTTAGATTAGACATCACTCATTTGTTCTCTCTCTGCTTCTATTGCACTCTGGGTCCTGATCCTATTAGCCACTGTGCCCTTTGGTGATTTACAAAAGCAATGCCTGCTGCTGGGACGTGGGAGGTGATTTCCTGCACTGCCTCCCTCAGCATCACTCTCCTACCAGCACCACTGGCTGCAAATAGTCCAGCTGGGGTGAGTTCCTGCTGGTCCAGTGCATGCCACACAGCCTGGTTTATTTGCTACCTCAGAGATAAATCTGATTTTAGTGGCTTCTCTCTTTCCTCCAGCCCTGCAGAGGCAAAATGATGATATTTGAGGAAGGAGGAAATGCTGGGAGTGGTCAGGGGGGCAGGGAAGTGGATAAATGGGCATGGGATTTCCCTCTGATTCTTGCCACTTACTCCCCTCTTACCTGTTGGCTGTGCTTAACAGAGGTTTTGCCCAAATGTGACCTCTGCTTTTAATTCCCTTGTGCATGATTTCCAGAATGGCTCTAATTTCATCCCCAGTTGCCTCCAACGTGTGTTTAAGCTCAAAGCTGTCAGGGCAGAGTGTGAACATCCCAGTGCTTCCTGAAGACATCCCACTGGTGGCCACTCATTTTGGTGTATGATTTTCATGAAACTGATTCTTCTTGACTTTGCTAAAGGATCTGTTTTGATTATTTTCTTTTTTTTTTTAAATTCAGGTTAGTACATGCTTACCTAAAAGCTGTGACTTAAATTCTCAAGTCACTCCCCTACTCTGTGGTTTTTTTTCTTTATTTTTTTTTCCCCCCCCAAATGGATTTTTGTAGCAAGTTGAAATTTCCACGAGACTTAAAACCTTGGTGATTCTGCACTACTGTCAGGAGTGGAAAATTTTGTCACTGTAAATGGATTTGGAGACTCTTTGCCTAGGCAGATCAAGGAGCCTACATTATTCCTTCCATTAACTCCTTTAAAATGCGTTTGAATATTAGTGGTTTTTTTGCCCTAAATGCATCTTAATCCAAATGTTAAAGCACAGAATGTACCTTCTGAGAAACCCAGAACTTTCTGGTTGCTTTAAAAAAGGTCTGAGCATTAAGAGTGCTTAGGTTCTGTGGTGGTTTTCCACACATTTATAGCTCAGGTTCAAAACACGTGGAAAAAAAGAGAAGCCAGATAGAAATTCTGATTTGTTTCCCTTCCACATATACCTTCTCTCACCACGTGTCAGAGCTGGTGCTGCTGGAGTAATCCTCCTCCTCCTGGCTGCTGAGAAGGGATGTTGAATCTCACCGTAGTGCTAATTACTGGAAATGTCTTGGTGTCCTTTATCTGAATCTTCTAAGGGTGAAACTATTATTATAGAGAAATATCATATCCCATGAAATATTGCAATGGAGTGTGTGAGGCCATGGATCAGGAAGATTGCCTGAATTAACTCCACTGGGTGATGAATGGGCAGGGTAATAACTTCTCAGAAGAGCCATAGGAGGCAGGCAGCAGCTTGATTAGTGGTGATATATCATGGGTAGGGATCTAGGGAAACATAGATCCAGAAAAAAAAAAAAGTCAGAATTCAGCTCCTTCATGAGGCTGCACTCTGGGGAAGGAGCTGGCAGTGAAGGTTGGGGGAGGTGGAGCTCTTGCTGGATGCCAGGGTGAGCAACGTGTGGTCGTGGGGACCACACCTAGGAAAGGAAGAGTTGGAGAGGGGAAGAGTTCCCTGTTCTCTGCAGATCCATGCTAAAATCTCCATCCTGGGGATAACTCCTGAATGACAAGGCAGTGATAATCCCTCTGAAAGAGAGTTCCTGGCTTTCCTCTAGCTTCCCCAAAGGCAGATCAGCAGCTCCACAGAAATCAGGGAGGTTTATTTGGATTTACTGAGTTTCAATGAAAGGAGGATGTCAAAGGGCCCACAGTCTTCAAGCTGCTGTACTTTATTAAAATCAATGAGATGGTGTCACATTATTCCAGCTGAGGACATGCCCTGGTATGTTTGCTTTCTGGGATGCACATGCAAAAATCTCTTCCAGGAGACAGATATTTGGAGATCTTCCTCCATTTGTTCAAAGTTGTCTGTCTCCTAATTACTTGGTTCACAATAGTCCAGGAAGGAAATGCAGCTGTGGATTGCTGGGTTTGGATTTATTTATATTGATTTCTATTCAGGAGATCGTTTCAGACAGCTGGGATTCTGGAGACACAGTAACATGGATTAAAAAAATCTGATAACAATATTAAATAGACCAATCGTTATTTGTTAATTCGTTGCTTCCTTTTTCTGCTCTTCCTTAAAATAGTTTTAGCTTATTTTTGTGTTATTGTAAAGTCTCAAGAGCCTTGGGGCTGGGGTTTTGTACTTTCTTGGAGTGCTGTGCATGCTTAATTAAAGCCCACTGAATTCACTGGGGAGCTTGTGAGAGATGTTGGATGTCTGAGGAGCACTTTTGCTGCTCATCATGATGCCCTGGTGCCCAGCAGGGTGGTTTTCATTGCCCCAGGGACCTTGGTGACATCAAGCTTGATGTCCCCAGCATGTCTTTATTTTGCACTGGGATGCTTCATCTATAATTGGGGAATAACAGTGGGGTGGCAGGGGTGAAACCCTGGGGGTCCCTATTGCCAGTAGCAGCAGGGGGTGCAGGGTGCTCATCCCAAGACCTCTTGGAGTGTGGAGGGAGCTGCAGGCTCCTGGGGTCTCTGCTCTGTGCCAGTGGCTTTCCTGGTGCTCCTGCCCCACCTCAAGCTGGGCACATGCTGAAGGACTGGTGGGTGATGTGCTGTGGCACATCCCCTGTGTTCAGTGCTGATTTTTCCCAATTACATGTCTGGACACAGGAAAAAAAAAATCACATGGCTCTTTATTCCCTCCCCCCCATTTTAGTTATCAAAGCAAGTCTCTTGACAAAGTGGTTATGAGCACAGACAACCCACTGAGTGAAGTCAATGGGTCCCTCCAGTGCTGGCAGCACTTGAATTTCCTGCAGTGGGGTGAGAGCTCCTCTGCTTAAATGTTGAGCTGGTTCAGTGCTTCCCCCTGTGTGCTTCTCCAGCAGATCCTTCTCTAACAGCCAGCCCCTGACCAGGCAGGAGGTTACAAACTCCCATTTACTGATGGCTTTTTCTTAGCACAGCAAGCAGCTCCCAGGCACAAGCTTAGCACTGAAATGCAGACAGTTCAGCTCTCTTCATGACCACAAAACTGCCAGAGGAATGCACATCCTGCTGCTTCCTTATGTAAAATCTTTGTGATGTGGAGAGCCACTGATGATAATCTTTACAAAAAATGTATGAGAGGTTGGGGTTTTTTGGTCTTTTATAGGATTGTTGGTTGGTTGGTTTTGGTTTTTACTCGTGAAACGTTTTGGGGTTTTTTGGTCTTTTATAGGATTTTTGGTTGGTTGGTTGCTTGGTTTTGGTTTTTACTCGTGAAACATGCAGAAGACCACCAAGTGTCTATACCCACCTTGCTTTTCAAGATCACTTTAGGTGCTTTGGGATTAAGTTCCTAGAGAATAGCCTGGTATAAAGGGAAAGACTCAACTAAAACCTGGTTCTGCAGGGTGGGTGACTGGCTCTCTGATGCCTTCCCAAGGAGATGTGGGGAGAAGCTTGGTGTGATGGGCCATGTCTGAGTGCACACTCCCACCCCAGTCCAGTGCACGAGTGGAAGAGTGAATGATCATCCCCTAAAACAGGAGGCTGAAGATCTCTGCTGAAGGGTTAATTTGTTGTAAAATACATTAGTGGCTAATTCCATGTCAAGGTTCCTTCTGGAAATGTACCTTGAGCAAATACCCAAAGTGAATGACCAATATTGTTCTGTTCTCTTGCTGTCCCTCCCCATATGGACTCTGCTTTTAAATCCTTGAGTATATGGGGGCTGGATGTGCTGAATAACAGATTTTTCTGTCCTGCCTCTCTCTACCTAGAATGCTTAGATCCAAAAGATTCCTTATGGTAATGTCCTGGATCTTAGCCTTGCCCTGATTCCATTCTTATTTCTCAAGTTCTTATAAAACGCTCTGAAGTTAAAAATTCAGCATCTTTAGAGATTATAATAATGAGTTTTAGATCCTTTTCCAGTTTATAGATAAAATGCCACATGAAATGTAAGCAGTATTATGTTTCATTATGTAATTCTGGAGAGCTCTTACTCGAAGATAAATCAAAGCAGACTAAAGAAGAGTATTTTCTGTAATGTAGATTTATGGCAGCACACAAAGTGCTGCTTCTCACTTGCAAGGTTTGTTTTTTTTTTGGCATTCCATTTAAAGTATCAAAATAAATGATTAAATTTACATTAACCACTAGTAGCTCTGCTACTCCCATACCAACGTAAGGAAACAAATAGGAAAACCAGAAGAGACAAATCAACAGCATCCTCCCACTGTCATTAACTTTCCCCTAATTACTGAGATGTTTGCAACCCTTCCTCCACATCTACAACACAGAGGAGGGAAATCAAAGAGGTTTTGAGGCTGAAGGCAGCAGCAGGAGACCTTGTGGGTCGTTCCTCAAGGGGAGCAGCCTCAGGAATGACAAAGGAAAGGGGACCTGGAATGACTCTGGGTTGTACCTGCGTTGAGTTGGGTCTATAATTCAGAACAGAGATCCTAATTATACCTTTTGGGCAGGGGGAAGAGGTGTAAGGTGGCAGTGGCCATCACTGGGACATGCTCAGAGTGAATGACCTTCATGGGCAGAGCCTGGCCAGCTGGAATGGTCAAGTCCTTTGGCTTTGGTTTGATGTGTAGGTCCTGGGTTTGAGGAGAGGAGCATGTGGTTGTTTGAATTTATAGTGTGTTAAGGAGAGTAGAAAGAGCACTGGGTAACTTGCAGAGCAAGGAAAAGGAAAAATAATTTTCATTTTAAGCCTGCAACATCATTTTGAGGCTCTGACTTGTAAATTTTTTTCCTTATTTTGTATTTTTTCCCTACCTAATTAATCTAAAAACATTGGCAGCACTGGCTGCTTAAACCAATGCTGGGCTAAACTCTCTCTCTGCAGAAAGATTGTGACAAAACTACAACTGCAATGAGAATTGCCAAGTGTTAGGGCTGGCCACCAACCAACCAAAGCAGGGGTGAAGCTCTCCCATTTGATGTCCCCCCCAAACCATGCAGTTGAGGTGGGGTGTCACCTCCTCTTCTTTCCATGCAGCCCCAGAGCAGCAGAGATGATCCTCTCTGCCTTTTCAGCTTGACACCAGAGGAAAAACACCTTGGTCTGGGGTTTCAATTACATGTGTGGAATGTAGAAGTTGATGATATTCTATGAAAATTCAATAAACCTTGAGAGCAGCATCAGGGCTGATATCTGTAATTTAAAATAATGGATATCAAGAAATTGTTTCTCATTTATCTTTACTGCCGAGTTTCAGAGGCACCAAAGAGACTTCATTAGTTTTTTTTTCTTTTTTTTAAATAGCTTCATTTATCTCAATCAATGATGGGTTCTAGAGGTGGCTGACTATTATGTTTAATAATACACAGGATAAAGAAAAAAATCCCCATCCTTTCACAGTTCCTGACATATGTGGAAAGGATGTCTGAAATCTCAGTGGGAGATAGAAATGGATTTTTTAAAAAAAACTTCATTAGGCAAGATAAATGTGGGGGTTTTGCACAATGTGATCTGTAGGCAGAATATTTAAATCTTTGTTTTACTCAGATGGAAGTTTCATTAAAAGAAATTACTTTGGAAGCTGGGGTTTAAGCAAGTACTGCTACCTAAACACAGCTTCATTTATCCTGAGACATCTCTTCAGGAGACCCAGTTTAGCCTTGACCTTTGAATAAAAGTTTTATGGAAACCTGAAAATTGGAAGTAGCTGGTTTTAACCCCTCTTTCTCCTCTCCATCCCTCTGTGGGCACCAGAGAGTAGGTGAGTCCCTGGGAGCTGCTTCTTTGCCTTGTCCTGGGTTGTTGCAGCCTTAGTACATCTTGGCTTGATGGAAGTTGATTGTGCAGCTTCTGTTTTTTACACCTCTCTCAGATAATTTGCTTAGGGGTTTGGCACAGCTTAAGGATGTGGTCCTCAGGAATTAAACTGACTTTTGATCTCTAGCATCCTTCAGAAACTTGCAAAACCATTAGGGAGTGATTCTTCTCACAGTTTACCAAAGGAACGTTGCATTTGGGAACAATCTGAGGTGCAAAAAAAGCCTTCATCT
>NW_008632813.1:0-11951 GCF_000691845.1 Merops nubicus | reverse complement strand
AAAGAGTAAAGAAATTAAGTCCCCAAAATGAAGAACCCCCCAAAAAGCCAGCATGCAAGCAGACTAGAAAAGAAGTGTTACTATGAAAGGGGTATGGAAATGGGATTGTCCTTCATGGTGGTTAGAAAGGAGACTTTACCTGGCAGATTTGAATGCTGAAGTCTGCCAAATAAGACAAGCTCCTCTGTTTGTGAATACCAGGAACCTGGGAAGCTCAATTTGTGCTCTAAACTTTCTTTGTTGGGATTTGGCAGGGCAGAAGGACTGGTCTTGCATTGGGAGTGGCACTGGGGGATGGCTCAGTGGCACAGGCTCTGTTTTGAACTAGCTCAGATGGAACAACAGTGACCTGTAACTAGTTCTATCTATAGGCAACAGATGCAAAATACATCTTTATTTAACCTTGATAAGCTGTAGGTGAAATATAAAGAAGCCATGCAATTGCCAAGAGAGAAAAATTAATTTCTGAAGAGGATTTTTGGAATAATTCCTCCTGGGAAAGGTCTGGGCTGGCAACTTCCATTCTCCAGAAGCAGTTTATTCTTCTTGCTGTAAAATGTGTGTGTTTGGGAGCCCATGTTTGAACCCCAGCAGTACCAGTTTAATTCAAACCTTGTGGATAATTTCTATGAGTGGTCATGTTTCCAAAGGGTAAAAGGCAGAAGGGAAAAAACACCCAACAGACCCATAAATGGAAAGAAGGCCTTTGATTTCCATTGGAATACAGGGGAATGGGGAAATTTGGCTTATTCCTGCGTGGCTGCAGTGGTCCCAGCCTTTGTATCAAAGGAGGAGGAGGTTGGGAGGTGTTCACACATCCCCATAGCTCTGGAGGTTGCAGAAGTAAGCAGATGGAGTGGGTGGGTGGTAGTTTGTGGCATGCAACGTTGCTGATCCCCAGTTAGGATAAATACAAGTGTGATGATCATTCAAACACCCAGAATATAAACATCCAGCTTAAAAATAGCTCTTTAAGAGATGACCACGTGCCTTGAGGCTTTCTGCAGGACATCCTTAAGTATCAGCAAAACCAATTTGATGAGGACAGAGGTTTAAGCTAGTGCGTAAATAAGATTAAATCAGACAGGAGATGTGTTGAAATGGGGATCCTTGGAGGTTTTGCTGGATCATCTGGTGCAAATATTAAGGCTGGCAGTTTATCTTTGCATTAAGAGGTCACTGAATAATTTAGGTGCTCTGGCAAGCTTTATTCTGCAGCTGCAGAAGCAGGGAGAGAGCTCTTGATGGGATGGCAATTAGTGAGTTAACTGGAGAGCAGACCCGAGGCAGATGTACTCTGCTTTGCAAGGTACCATCAAGCATCAGTGCAGTTAACAGCTGATGATTAAGTTCTCCAGATAAATGCAAAAGATTAGACCCTTCTCCCTAATTCACACCAGCATTTTACCCAAACTGTGAGAATCAGAAATCATCTTTCTTTGCAACTTACAGCTTACTGAAAATTGAACGTGATATTTCTCTCTAAGTTGTTCCATTTTTTAACACAAATGAATAATAAATCCCTTAGAATCTGATTTAAAGGAATCCTGGATACAGCGTTTTATATCAGAGTTTATTTCTTTCAATCCATTCCTCCTAAGGAAAATCCCAAATGCAAATTTGTCCCCTCCTTATTACAGCTCAGACGTGGATCTGCCCTGCCAACGTTCTCCACAGGTTGTGGGGGGTGTCATGCACAACTAGAGGTTTTCTCAGTGTACATGGTGAAATTATCTGATTGATCTTTATGGATTTAAAATCCAACTTCTGTTCTTATGATTTGTTAAAAAAAAAAAGGAAGAAAGGTCTTCAGATCGTGGGTTCAAGGAATCCTGAAACATGAAAAATTCAGGGCCAAGCTCTGTTTCCAGAGGCAAAGCTTCTATTGATTCATTGCTGGGGCAAAAGGATGTCATTAATTTTAAAGGCAATGTCTTTTTATATACACTTAACAATGGACTCTACACTCCTGCTGGATTTCTCAGGCTTCTGGTTCTTTGAGAGCCTCTTCGCTCTCTTTGCTTGATGCTGTTGAGAAATGGAGTTTCCAAAGGTTACAGCCACTCCTGGGATCAATAATTCTGGCACAACTGTGGACAAGGCATAAGTAAATCTCATCTTTCTGACATGGAGTGTAGGTTCCTGCACACGAGAAGGATGTGACTGATCTCTGGATTTGCATGAGAAGGTGGTGTGCTCATACCAAGGTCACTCTGAAGCTCCTGCCAAGGGTGCTTGCTCAACTATGAGCCCCAAGCAGCAAAGGAGGAGATGAATTTTGTTGCTTGTGGGGAAATAAGGGCTCTCAACTACATGTAGTGCACACTTGAACCCATACAGGCTGCCCTTGAGTTGTGTGGAGGCAATTTTGTAGGCAAAATGCTGGAAGTGGTCTGGTAGAGCCAAGCTCTCCTGTGGCTTGGTGGGTCCTGTGAGGTGGGAGGGATGCCCTGCAAGTGGAGTGCTCTCCAGGGCAAAAACATGAAACCAGACAACCCACAGTTCTTTCTCCTCATGTTTACAGTGGAATTACAATGTTTTGAGCAATACATAAACTTAGGGATGCTCCATTAGCTGCTGTCACGTCTAATAACTGGATCATTAATCATCAATCATTGTCTACGTTCAGAAGGTGTTCAGTGACTATTTGAACATATTTCTGAGCTAATGGTTCTTGATACAGTTGTATTGGAGCTCTAAGCTTGTCACTTAAACTTGTAATGGACCTTTTATTAAATTCATCTTTTCACGTTAACGTTTTTCAAGGACTGATGTGGAATTTTCTATGAAAGTATTGAGCAAAACACCTTTTTTTTTTAAGCAAAACCTGCTTTTTTTTTGCTGAACTGAATCAACCACCTGATAATGTAGCAGATCTTCTCCTTGGCTTCCCATATGGAGGCTGCTTCAAATGCTCTTTCACCCTTTTTGGTGGGGAAAACCCATCCCCCAGTACCTAGTTAGCCCTACCAAAAACTGATAAAATTATTTCATACCAAGTTGGGCCCATCCTGGAAGACTATCCCCTGAAAAATTTTGTAAATTTTTAAATTATTGTTTATTTTTTTTTATTATTGCTGTCTTACACCTACATCCTGAAGGCCACAGCTTCAAGTAGTTTGCAAAAATCTTTTTGAGGTTAACATTGGTTAGTATAAAACCACATAAAAAAAAAAAAAGGGAAAAAATCTGAAATCTACCATTTCTTTCATTTGAAAGAAATTGATTATTCCTCCCTGTTATAGATTATCTTTTTCAAGGACACCTAGAAAGTAGAGCATCTTGTATGTATTCTACCATGTATGGTTCCTCAGCAAGATGTTACACCTAGTTCCCACTCTGCTGGAACTCTAATGAAAGTCTTCTGATGAAAAACTTGAATTTATGTGACTCCTTCTACCTTATTCATATAAAAATACTGTTTCTTTTGAGGGATATTTATGATTTTGAGGATGAAATTCAGAGGGGAGCAGTCAGGGTATTCCTGCTCCCCACCCTGGTGCCATGACTCAGGGAGGTTTTGGATACAGGAACAATCTATGACAAGGAAACAGGTTGTATTTTAAGACCTGTTGTAACTCATCTGTGGCTCTGGCAGAATATCCATCTCTGCTGAGCTTTTTCCTCTCTCTGCGTTAGCATTGGGAGTTGGGATAAAATAACAGACTTGAAAGCTCTCTAATATGAATCCTGTCAGTGTAAAATTTCTTCTCTTCCCCCTTAGGATTTTTGCTTGTTGGTTTTCCTTGAGATTTTTGTAACAGATTTGAATATTTCCTCCTCTTAATTTTGCAAGATTCCTTCTACTTGAATAAATTTTAACTCTAAGATTACAGCCATTCATAACAACAGTCAATCCCAAGGAAGCTCAACAGAAAAGAGCTGTTCTCTGAAGACACATTCCACTTTACTTCATTTTCTCCTGTTATGTTTGGGTCATGTCCAGTGGGGCTGATTACAGCTGTCTATTTTATATCATCACATAGTTAGACTAGAAGAGGTTTTTAATACTGCAGTTACTAAGAGATTCTTGTGGTACTTACTGGCACACAAAAAAAAGTTAACCTGGAATTCAGCTACCACAGCTCAGACCTTCTTTCCACTCATTTTGGTGTGAAATTTGACTTAGTTTCAATAGGATTTTGAGGCAAAACTTTAAAATGAGTTACACTCTGCAAAGGATTTTCTTTTGGAGATCTTTCCTTGAGCAGCAGTTTTCATGCCTGTGTGTCTAGAGGGCTGATGGTGCATGTCCCTGTTCTGCTAATTAAAGAAGAATTCAAGCATGTCTTCATGGTATTGTTAAAGCAACACCTGCAGGATGCTGTAAGTAAGGGTTGATCTTGCTCACTGCAAGGAAGATCTGTACACAAAGCAGTGTGGTGTTATTTCTACAACCACCAGGAGGAATTTCACTGGAAGAAAGTAAAAATCATCATTTTGCTGTAGCTTGGGTGTGGGACACTTTTCCCACTGCTTCTCTAGAGGTAATATAATGTATTGATTGTGCAAAATGGTTTTAAGCAGATCAGGCACCTCGGAGATGTTTAAAAATAGCCTTTCAATAGAAAAACCATCTTTGTTCTCCACAATTTGGAGAATATTGCAACTTTCATCATCTCCTGTTTATCAAGCATTCCTTTTTTCCTTGCACTGAGCTACCTATATCTTAAATTCCATTGAAAATTGAAGCTTAAGCATGTTACAAGTTGGTTTGTTTGTTGTCAGATGTGTTATATCTACATCTTCTGGTGGCTATCTACAGACAAAGCCCTTTGGTGAATTGTAGTTACCTTTATGTTCCTAAATAATTCGTTGAGTTTGAAAAGGGGGCACTTCCTAGTGGGAGTTATTTAGATATTTATTTCTGAAAAGTTTCTGTTGTCCAATAGTTGAAATACATCATAGCTTATCAAATCAAAGTTTTGTTTCAAGTAATGGTGATCCTGGTTTATAAGCATCATGATCTGCAGTAGGATGGAGTTTTATTTGGGGAGGTTCATTGAGCTCTTCTAGAACTGGAAGGAAGAGATCAGAAAAGAGGGAAAAGTAGCATTAAAACCTAAAAATGTTAACTTTATCAGTATAGGAGTTTGCAAAGTATTGCTTCAGGATGGGATGGGATGAGAGGAGAATAAAAAGCCATAAGAGATAGCAGCTTTTATTACTTTTTGGAATCATGTGGGACCAATCTACGTCCTCCACGTGTACTCCTTGAGACATTTGCTCAAGTTTAACTTGGCCATCTATTAGTTTTATTCTCCTTATTTTGCCTCAGACTTCCTGGGAAACCTTGGTTCTGTATCCCCTAAAGGTCACAAACTCCACAGCTCAGTAGGGCTGGTTTTGTTACGTGGACTCCTGCTCCATTAACACAGTCCATAGGTTATTTCTAATCCCCAGAATTGATTTATTTAATCCTTGTAGATGCTATTTGTTACACATTATTCTCAGCATTTATTCACAGCACAAACAGATGGTCCACCAAGCCAATTAACCTTTCCTGATCTCCCTTTCAGGCTTTCCACATTGTTTGGAGCCTGTGGACAAATGAACAAAAACTACCAGGAGACTTCATGCCAGGGGGTGATGAATAGAGGGGTGGACTGGCACACGTGCTGAGCTCCAATAAACCCCAACCCTCCTGGGTTTGAGAGCTGGAGGAGGACTCTTGCTGGCCAAAAGGGCTGGAGAAAAGAGCTGCCAAGGGGTGGAGTGACCTAAGTCTGTCTGCCTGCTTGTTGAATGGTGTGGAGGGCAGGGAGAGACCAGAGCTTAACCTCATTCCTAGGGCTGTTTGGGGTTTTTTAAACAGGATTTTCAAGATGTGAGGAATGGGTATTTTGAGGTTAAATGACAGGTTTTGTTATAAATGGTTATTTTAATCATCAAAGCTTTCACTAAGTGACACGTGGAGGAAAAAAAACCCTGTTTTATTAGCAATAAATGTAATAGATGAGTAATTATAAATTGCATCCCTGCCCTTCACTGATAAACTGGGAGACAGAGCGTGTAAATTTAGAATGGTGTTCATTGTTAACTTTGATGCTAAAACCATAAATAAGTGTTGAGGTGGATCCTATCTCAATCTTTTAACCTGTGTAATAAAAACAGAACCACATTTGTAGCAGATACTACACGGTGTGGAGATGTGCAGTTGTTTTAGCTTGAAAAGCTGTGTCTGTCTAATGACCAGTGATGTTTCTTAGGTGCCTAATGCTACCTGTCTATACAGTGCAGATTTTGTACGTGGTAAGAGGAGCAAGGACTTGACAAACCTACCAAAAAACCTCCCTTGGACTGTAACTCCTCTGGTTTTAGTGAATACAACGTGGTCTGTCCCAGCTGGAAGATCTTCCCACACCAGCCTTAGCCTGTTGGAAAGGTTTACTCAGGGTCTGAGGGGATGACCCATTTCTAGGAATACCCATACACTTGCCTCTGTAGAGATATTTGCCATTTATCCCTCTTTTTTTGCTTAGGCAAGGTTATTTAAGGGTTATTTAGACTAGGAAGGCAGGGTTATTTAAGCTAGGAAGTAGAAAGCCAAAGATGCTTCTCCTTCCTTATAACAAGCATGCTGAAATATGTGACTCTAGGTATCTAGGTGACTCAGGCTTTGTTATTGATCTAGTCCATCAGTTGGTCAGATTATGCTCTGGCAGCAGGCAAGAGCCTTGGACTGTTGCTCCTTTGGGTTAATCCTCATCTCAGATTAGTGCTGAGACAAGGGCATGGCCCTGGGGCTGTACCTGCTCCACATCGTGGCAACAGGCACCAAAGCCCAGCCCTGGGTCCCTCTTCTTGAGGGAGGGGGGTAGTTGCATTTATTAATTCTGCAGATTCTTCTCCTTTTGTTTCCTCCCTGTATTAGAAAAGCTGAGGCTGCACAGGTATATCTGACACAGATCTTCCCTCCTTCCAGCCTGTCCCTTCCTAACTGTCTGAGGATTCCTTTTTTTTGCCCTTTTGAATCCCTTAGTGCTGTGCACATCTCGTGGGTGGGCAACCTCTCTGAGCAGAGCTGAATACAGCCAGGGAATCTCATCCTGCACACCCCCACTCCCCTGGGAAGGCACTTCCCTGGGTGTTCCAAAAATTGGCACTTTCTGAAGTGAAGGTTATTCCACTTTTGGTATCCATGCTCTGTTCATATGTTCAATTAAAGACAGCTTTTTTCCACAGTTCTGAAAATTATTGTTTGAGAAGGAATTCTTAAAATCCCATTATCATACATAGTAAAAATAGATGAAGGGATCCTGCCTAGGGCAGAAATGGTTAATGATACTTATAAAGCAAACTATAAAGCCATGCAGCCTTTGTGATCAGAGTGCTCACAGCAGGTTTGGAGTCTCCATCCTCGTTTTCACAAAGCATGAGAATCACAGAATCACACATCCCAGCATGGTGGGGTTGGAAGGGACCTCTGGGGATGATCTCCTCCAACCCCCCTGCTCCAGCAGCTCACCCACAGCAGGGTGCCCAGGGTCACATCCGGGTAGGTTTGGAATCTCTCCAGAGCAGGAGACTCCACAGCCTCTCTGGGCAGCTGCTCCAGGCTCGTGCACCCTCACAGCAAAGAATTTTCTCCTCCTGTTCAGATGGAACCTCCTGGGTTCCAGTTGGTGCCCATTGCCCCTTGTCCTGTCGCTGGGCACCACTGACCAGAGTCTGGCCCCAGCCTCTTGCCCCCTGGGGGCCCTTCAGCTCTTGCTCAGCACTGCTCAGATCCCCTCTGAGTCTTCTCCAGGCTGAACATCCCCAGGGCTCTCAGCCTGTCCTGGCACAGAGATGCTCCAGCCCCCTCAGCATCTTCACAGCCTCTTCTGGACTCTCCCCAGTAGTTCCTTGTCTCTCTTGAACTCGGGAGCCCAGAACTGGGAATACTGGGTGAATATGTCAGGAGAGATGTTAGTCTCACCACCACCTACCCATCACTCTGATTGCAACCCCCCCCAAAACCTCTGCACCCCCAGGACATGCTGGATTTAGCTCAGGATCTGCCCCATGCACTTACCCCAGCCATGGTGGGTGACCTGTAATTATGCCACAGTAATTGGAAGGTCAAGGCTCATGTGAAATGGGAGAGGCATTGGAGCTCTGGTGGTCCCATGGGGTGGGGGTCTGAGGAGGGTGTTTCTGTGCTCTTGCATTGTAGGAGAGCATGTTGGAATTCACAGTGAAGACTCAGCAGCAGAGAGATTGTTTTGAGTGATGCTTGTTAAGGTTTCACACATAAAAGCCTGAGGTCTGGTGGCATTTTTATTCTCTTTTATTTTTGAGAACCATAAAGCTGGCCTGGCTGTGTGATATCCTGCTTCCAGTCTTCCACGTGAAGACTTTTTTGTGGGGGACAGAGGGGAAATGTCTGGCCTGGCTGTCTGCTTTTTAGAACAGGAAGGATGCTCCCTCTCCTTCAAATAAAGGCCATTGATGGCTGATTTTATGTTCATTCCCCAAACCTTAAAATCAGAGGCTTAAGTCTAATTTTGAACTTGACATTCTCTGATTAAAATTTAAAATTTAATAGAGCTCTGTATGTGTCCAGCTAAAGGGAAAGGAGTCTCTAACTTCCAGCTGGTTGCTCCATCTGCTAAACATCTCTGGTTCACTAGCGTGGCTGCTCATAAGCTAACACTGAAAATGCTGTGGTTGGGTTTTTTTCTAGAAGAGGACACCAAGACCCTTCTTGTTGGGTGGTTTTTGCAGCCTCCCTTTGGCTGTTGCAGGTGGTTCAAACCAAAGCTGCTGCTCTTTGCTTGAAACTTCTTCTCCTGGGTATCATCCTCATTGGGGCCAAACCAATCATGACATGGCTGAGCAAGAAAAGCCTTTTCTGAGCTACTGCTTTGACAGAAACCCTTTAAGACAAAGCTATTTTTAACTCTTTATTTCTTTAATGCCTAGCCTACCTCTGGTTCAGAGAAAGCTTTAAGGCAGTGATGTTTATTTGCTGTCCCTTTGCTGCTTCTCTCCCTTGTTTTTATTATTTGCATGGTAAATGCCACAGTTCAGGCAGCTGCAAAGCAAGTCTCGTTCAAAGTGTCTATCCAAGGGTGTTTTTAAGACTTCTTTAATAAAATCAAATAGATGAATATTTATTTTTTAACTCCCATTTTAAATGGTAAGTCAGAGCACAGTGGAAGCTGGCAAAGATGCTGCCTGGTGGAGAAGCTCTTGTTACAATTTATGTGCCTGATTTCTCATGGGGTTTGTTTTCCTGGAAAAAAAAAAAGACAGAACTAAGTTGGGTTTAGGAATCTGTATTTTGAATCTGATGAAGAGTGAAGTTTGTAGTCCACCCACAGATGAGAAGATGGTATCTATTGCAACTGGTGTTTCATTCCTATGGATGGGAAGTGATTCCCAGTTCTCCAGTTGGAAGCTTGTTGGGTATCAAGTAGGTGACACAGGTAAAGGTTGGGTCAGCTGGGGCTTGGAGGGGAGTATGTGCAAGTCCCAAGCCAGAAAACATGCTGCTGTATTAAGCAAAGATGAAATTTGTCTCTTCATGAGTCATTATGGGCTTAAACTTGTGTTCTAAAAGGAAAAGAAGAGGATCTTTGCAGAATATGTGCTCTAAAAAATAACAAAAATCCTTAGAAAATGAAGATAATTTGCCTTCCACCCCCAAGAAAACCCTACTCAACCCTAAAAAAACCCAAACCCTATAAAATATCTTTTCTTCTGTGCTTCCTGCTAAGGTCCAGCTCTCCTCATCCTCAGCAGAAACAACTTGAGCCACACTTTCAGTGCTGGAAGATTACGTGCCCAGTGCTAGACTATTTCTATAAGTAGAAGAAATCTATAAGTAACCCCAAATTTAGCTTCCAGACAGTAAATTTCTTAATTCCCTTCATGAACAGTTTCTTGCAGGAGTTAATTACATTTTAAAGTCATGATTGATCATCCTGATGTGGTTGAAACCACTGCAATTAAAGGTAGGAGCCATCAGAACAATAAGAGCTGTATTAATATGCAAAATGCTTAAATAACTATTTTTTTCCAACTCCCTCTTGAAACCTTTCCACATCTACATGTGCTTAGCTCCCTGTTTTTTGTTTTTTTAAAGTAGGTAATTAGCAAGCCAATTAACTTGACAAACACAGCCACTGTTCTATACCATGGTAGCTGAGAACTTTCAGTAGGGAGATATTTGTGCCTGCCTTTAATGTTTTCAGATTACATCTAAGCTGTACAGCTCAAGTGTTTTAGTGACTCTAAACTGCTTCTTCCCCTCTCTATAGTTTTATCCGTTTGGATTTGTGGATTTGTAGCTATTGATTTGTTGGGAAAATAAATATTTCAGGAAGTAACTCCTTAAATTGAGAGTTAGATGTCTTGGTTCTCACTGTTTTAAATCAGGCTTTGGGAGCTTTGCAGAACATTTTCCTGCTCCCAAAGCCTGATTCACAACAGAAGGAGGCTTAAAATCTGTTAGAAGTTTGCAACCAGCTCATCTTTTAGCACAAGGGCCATAAACAGATATTGTTTGTAGCATTAAAGACAAGCTCAGATAAATTGTCCTAGTTCCATTGAGCTCCATCAGTTTATTCCAGTGGGGAACATAGCAGACACACGTGGCAAAATCCTACCTATGACAGTTAATGCACATGAGTGGTTTTGGGGGTGAAATCCAGCAGTGTGACCACAAGTTCTTCTATTTTTATCTGTTAAAACATTTGTTAATTGTTCTGCCTAATGGGACTTTGTAGAGTCTGGAGAAGTAGCCACATTTCCTGCTTCACACAGGGGTTTTTTTTGGTTTATTTTTTTTTCTTTGCTGTCAAAAACTCCTCAAACATCCATTAGTTCCATTTGCTATATAGACAATGAATTAATTCCCTATTTTTCCCTGTCATTGTGCTCACTGCAGAATTAATTAACAAGAAGTAATCTCTGTATGCCTGCTGCCTGTTACTTCTGTTTGGTTGGGGTTTTTATTATTATTATCATTCTCACAGAGGACCCAACCCCTAAATCCTTTAGTGGCTCCCAAAATAACCTTTTGGGAGTGCCAGACCTTCCCTATCCTTTGGGAAAAAGCTGTAAATACAGAAGCAGGACACTGCAGATGTGTCAATAGTCACTACACCTACTAGTGACTGGAGACTCTAATAAGTGCTGGTGCCAAACGTGTGCCTCTGTTAGTTAACAGCTACTCCCATAAGTGCTACCTCACAAGAAAACTATATAACTGCCAGGATGATTTATGGTTTTCTATTGCTAAGCTCCCAGTCAGATAATTTTTCAGTGTCCACTTTGCTGCAGCGTTGCGTTGAAATAGAATTAAAATTCAGAATTTGGGTTAGAGCCTTCGCTTGGGGAAACGACTTATTTTGGGCAAGGAGTGCTTTTTGGGAAGTGGATGGCAAGGGTGTGACAAGGGTGGTAGCCCTTTGGCTAGCAACGTGCTCTGGAGCGTGTGGGCCCTGCAGTGGGGGTTTGGTTGGGTGGGTTTTTGGGTGCTGTTCCCCAGGCATCCAGCTCTTGCTGGGCTCAGAGGTCATGGGGAGCTGCTGGAGTGGGGCCACATACCCTGTGATCAAGCTGCTCAGAGCATTGCAGAAGGTCTTAGAAGAGGAGATCCTCGAGGTTTAGGTGGGAGTGGAACTGCTTTGTTTAGGAAGACTTCTATGGGAAGGGTGCTGGTGTGATCCTGGGCTGGGAGGTTTATCCACCTGAAGCATGGTGTGGAATATTGTGAGCCAAAACCTGGGGGTGTGACAGGGGGAAAGCCCACCTTCAAATTGTGGACAATTCAAGGGAACTTCTTGAGTCACTCTGCCTCGTGATGGCTGAACGTGAGCTTGTGATTTCTCTGCCCTTGTGTCCTGACTGTCCTCTAGTTCCAAACTGGAAGCTTCAGAAAAGGTACCAATCAAGTGGCATGGGCATATTTAATAAATACTCAACTGTTAGTGCAAGAGGGGATGTTGGAACTGGGGGAT
>NW_008632812.1:0-2280 GCF_000691845.1 Merops nubicus | reverse complement strand
GTCATTAACTGCATTCTCCTTACAGGTAGAGGCTGAAGTGACCCTAAACAGGAATAAGTGGGAAAAGCACTCTATAGTGACTGGTCCAGGTGCCCTGTGCATCCTTGGCATAGACTTCCTCAAGAAAGGGTATTATAAGGACCCAAAAGGGTATTGATTGGTCTTTGGTATAGCAGCTGTAGAGACTGAGGACACTAAAGAGCTGCCTGTTGTGCCTGGACTTTCAGAGGAGTCTGCTGTTGTGAGGCGGATGAGAGTTGAAGATCAAAAGGTGCCAGTTGCTACTGAAACAGTGCATCAATGACAATATTGTACTAATCAAGACTCTGTAGCTCTTATCCAGAAGTTGATTCGTCAAATAGAGGGTCCAGGGGTGGTTAGCAAAACTCACTCACCTATATAGCCAGTGTGAAAGCCCAATGGGGAATGGAGACTAACAGTGGACTATCGTGGCCTGAATGAACTTAGGCCAGCAATGAGTGCTGCCGTGCCAAACATTCTAGAACTCCAGTATCAGCTGGAGTCAAAGGCAGCTAAGTGTTATGCTACCATTGACGTTGCTAATGCTTTCTACTCTATTCCGATAGCACTAGAGTGTAGGCCAGAGTTTGCTTTCACCTGGAGAGGTGTCCAGTATAATTGAGTGCCTCAGGGGTGGAAAAACTGCCCTACCATTTGCCATGGACTGATCCAGCCTGCCCTGGAGAAGGGTGAAGCTCCAGAACACCTGTAATCCATCGATGAAATCATTGTGTGGGGTAATACAGCAGAAGAAGCCTTTGAGAAAAGTAAGAAAATAATTGAAATTCTTTTAGATGCTGGATTTGCCTTCAAAAGAAGCGAGGACAAGGGACCTGCATGAGAGATCCAGTTTTTGGGAATTAAATGGCAAGATGGGCGTCACCAGATCCCAATGGATGTGATTAACAAAATAACAGCTATGTCCTCACCAACTAACAAAAAGGAAACACAAGCCTTCCTAGACGCTGTGGCTTTCTGGAGAATGCATATTCCTGGTTACAGTCAGATTGTAAAACCCCTCTATGATGTGACTTGGAAGAAAAACAATTTTAACTGGGGTCCTGAACAGAAGGAAACCTTGAAACAGAACAAATGAGAGATGATACATGCAATAGCACTTGGGCCAGTCCGAACAGGACAGGATATTAAAAATGTGCTCTACACTGCAGGCATTAGGAAATGGTCCTACCTGGAGCCTCTGGCAGAAAGCACCAGGGGAGATTCGAGGTCGATCCTTAGGATTTTGAAGCCGAGGATACAAAGCCTCCGAGGCCAACTATACTCCAACTGAAAAAGAAATTTTGGCAGCATATGAAGGAGTTTGAGCTGCTTTGGAAGTGACTGGTAGTGAAGCACAGCTCCTCCTGGTGCAGCGATTACCAGTAAAATATAGGTATGGGGAGGCCTGGCAGATTGACTACATCACACTCTCTCAAACTCGCCAGGGTACGCACTATGTGCTTACCATGGTGGAAGTAACCACCGGATGGCTGAAACCTTTCCAGTACCCCACGCCACTGCCCAGAACACGATCTGGGGCCTGGAGAAGCAGATCTTGTGGTGACACGATAATCCAGGAAGAGTTGAGTTAGACAACGAGACTCATTTCAAAAACAATCTCATAGACAATTGGGCTAAGGAACATGGTACTGAATGGGTGTATCACATCCCCTATCATGCACCAGCCTCTGGGAAAATTGAACGATATAATGGACTGCTAAAAACTACTGCAATGGTGGTGTGGAACCTTTAAAATCTGGGACAAGCATTTAGCACAAGCCAGCTGATTAGTTAACACCAGAGGATCCATTACTGCCCAATCAGACCCTTTACATACAGTAGAAGGGGATAAAGTCCCTGTGGTGCATGAAAGGAATTTGTATTCCTTGCTTCAGGCAAAGGCAAACCCACCTGTAAGGTTCCTTTCGCTCAAGGACCTGGACATACTTGGTGGGTGATGATGAGAGATGGTGAAGATGTGTACTTCAGGGAAATTGAACTCTGGGTGAAAATATTCAATTTTAAAGCTACATGTTAATTGCAGAATAATAGCAGTATTCCATAAGTGTCTTTCAGGATAACATTGCAATGATGACAGGAGCTAGCTTCATCAAGTGGCGTCCAGTAACATCCTGGGATGAATCTGCAACCTGTGGTTGCAAACCATGATGATCTCCATAACATCTTTCCTGCCCTGACATACTGCTATGATAGATATCTGCAATCATGAACTTAATGAACTTTCCTATAGAAAGAAAT
>NW_008632811.1:10386-43344 GCF_000691845.1 Merops nubicus | reverse complement strand
AAAGGTCTTTTCCAACCTAAACAGCTCTAATTCTATGTCATGCTTTGTTATGAGGGACCAAGGAACCAGAACTCAATGTGAGTCTGTTGAGCTCATGTGCAAGGAGTGTCTGTGTCTTTTAGAATCAATTACTATGCCAGTTGTGCTCCTCTAGTAGTTTTTCCTTCACAGAGTGGAGTGTTACCAGCTCTCATAATTTTAGTAAGAGCCTCCTTGTAACTGATACTTTCCTTAAAGCTCTTGATCTTGAACTCCTGCTATTTTGTGATAATTGCCACTTCCTCACCATAAAACCTCCCATAATTGCCCAGCCAGGCTTTCTGATGGGACCTGCCTGGGCTCAGATGTGTCAAAAGTAAAAGCCAAGAAAAGGACATAGATTTTCTGACCTTAAGAATTAAGCTGTGTGCAGCTGTGACTGAATGAGCCCTGGCTCAGTTGCAGGAAGAGCTCTCTCAATCTTCAAGAGCTCTTCCTCTTGACAGATGTCTACAAACAGATTTGGGCAGCCAAAGAAAGAGAAAGAGAGGTTGCTCTCTCTGATGGACCATTTAACTTCTTCTTTTCCTCTGGTTCCTCAAGGTGGAATTGCATTTTTTTTATTCACTTAGAAATTCAGGGCTTTTTAAATTAAGGTCTAATCAAAAGAAGATTTTCTGACCTTAAGAATTAAGCTGTGTGCAGCTGTGACTGAATGAGCCCTGGCTCAGTTGCAGGAAGAGCTCTCTCAATCTTCAAGAGCTCTTCCTCTTGACAGATGTCTACAAACAGATTTGGGCAGCCAAAGAGAGAGAAAGAGAGGTTGCTCTCTCTGATGGACCATTTAACTTCTTTTCCTCTGGTTCCTCAAGGTGGAATTCAATTTTTTTTTATTCACTCAGAAATTCTGGTTTTTTTTAAATGAAGGTCTATTCAAAAGAAGAGAAAAGGTGCTGTGAGATGCAGAAGTATTTTCAACTGCAATCAACAGGAGTAACTTGAGGTGTGGTAGAAAGATACTAAGGGCACGTGTCCCATACAGAATGGGGCAGAAATATAATAAATGTGTGTCCAGACTGCTAAATAAAGGAACAAAGTGACAAGAAAGATCCCAGGAGCTTGAGACACTGATTTTTTCTGTGGTTGGACACTGCCCAATGTATTCTTCTTAAGAGCATGGAAAAAGGGACAGCTCAAGTTTTAGCATCCTGGATGAACACAGAAAGTTCTTTCTTTGTTGCAAAGGTGGGCTGGGAAAAGCATCTGCCAGGGGAGTTGTGAATTGATCCTGAATACTGATATCTCCAAGATTGGGGGAATTTACATCAAGACTGAATCTAAGTAGGTGATAACTGAGCACTTACGAGGCAGCTTTTAGCTGACGTGATGAGAAGAAGAGATCCCTTCATAGGCTCGAAGTACTAGTGGAGAAAACAGCAGCAAACTTGCCCACAAACCTCTTTCCCAGCCTAAAAGCTCCAGGGACACAAATAATCTCTCAGCTACCGTTAATGTTTCCCTGAAAGAGAGAGGCATTTAGGAGGGAGGGAGGTTGGTAACAACGAAATGTCAACGGTGACGTTAAAGAGGAAACAAACGTTCCCAATCGATGCTCTGCGAAGAGAGCTGCAATAGATCTGAGGAGCTCAGATCTGTGTCTGCTCAGGGATTTCCCCCTCCCCCCCTCTGCCTCTCCTTTGTTCTTTATCATATTTCATCCCGGATGAATTTCAGCAGAGGCAGCCCCCCCAAAAAAAAAATCAAGAGGTAGAAAGAGCTCAGAGGCTTTTCTGGTGCCACTTGTCGTTGTCATAGTCGCTGTTAATCATGGGGTTTATGGCTACTGAGAGGCAGGACACTAGTTCCTGCAAGAGGACCAGGGGTGCCAGTTGTCACCCTTCAGACCCTCGGATGACAACGGGCTGATGGATAAAGCAGATTAGGAAAATGACTCATCTCAACAAGTCGTTGCCCTAAGATGCTGTTGTTACTGCTGGAGAGGAGAAGCAGGAGAAATGGAGGAGCTCCAGACAGCAGGTTCAAACTGGAGGAGAATCTCTTCCACCTGAAGCTCTCACGGGGGCAGAAATCCCTTGGTGTGGTCCTGGTTCCTTCATCCTCTTTCTTCTGCCCTAGCTGCCAGCTCAGACCTTCTCAGCCTTCTCCAACCACCAGAGCAACCTGCTTGGGGTCTTACAAACCATCATCCATGACTGGGTCTCCCAGTAAATGAGCTCCACGACAGAGCTGGGCCAACAGCAACAGCTGAAGGATGTCACAGCTCATGAGATCCACGTTTTGTAGGCAGGGGTTGATTCTGCAGGACCAAGAACTTCCAAAGTTTCCAGTCACCAGCTGTGCTAAACTTTGGTTCAGGTGTGAGGCACCTGCCAAAAGAAGGACTGGATTTGGGGTTTCCTACAGGTATGCTGAGCATGTGCTGACCTCAGGCTTAGGGCTACTCTAAACTAGAGCCTGTAATTACTCTGCTAGAGATGCCCCATTGTGCACGAGCAATTAAGTTGTCATTAGTGCAAGGATTTAGAGCCCCATCCCACCTAGGGGGTGAACTGTAGAGAGTATAGCCCAAAGGATGGTATTTTGTTATTTATATCAAGTGGAAGCACAAAATAATGAAAAGAATTGGAGACTGGTGGTTTCCTGCTCTTCTGTGCTGAGTCTTCTCTCAGCTGTGGCCACAAATTCCATTTTCCAGGTGTTTTTTTCCATTATGCACCTGAGAATTTTGGGTAATCCTTCCCATTTTCTGCTGTGCGCCTCACCTCCAACTGGCTGAAGGACCTAAAGTGCTGGGGTCAAAACCATGCCAGGAATGATCCAACACAGCATCCAAAGAGCCTTTGAGACCCTGACTAGCCTTGCAGAGGACATGTAGCAAAGGGAAGAAGCTGCTCAGTCCACGTTAGACCCATTCAGAATTGAAATAGTTCATTGATTTATTAACAGGAGTTAATTAACTGGCGGTAAGTGAAGCTCCCATTCAAGATTGATATCAACAATAAAATGGATGAACTGCAATATGGAATCATAGAATCCTTTAGGTTGGAAGAGACCTTTAAGATCATCAAGTGAGATGTACAAAAATGTTAATAAATGCCTAAAGAGCTTTAAACATCCTTCTGAAATTGATCATAAAAGGATCTCAGGACACACACGTGCTGACATAGGTGAACACCTCTGCTACCTCACAGGACCTGGGCTGCAGGAAGGATGGGTTTCCTTACTTGCCCATCCTCCTGCAGAAGATCACAGAATCATAGAAGGGTTTGGGTAGGAAGGGAGCTTTAAAACCCATCTAGTCCAACCCCCCAGCCATGGTGTTCCCCCATAGACAGGGACATCTTCAACTAGAGCAGGTTGCTCAAAGCATCATCCAACCTGACCTTGAATGCTTCCAGGGATGGGACATCCGTGGCTTCTCTGGGCAACCTTCTGCAGTGTCTCACCACACTCACAGTGAAGAATTTCTTCCTAATATCTGACCCAAACTTACCCTTTTTTAGGTTAAAACCATCTCCCCTTGTCCCTGCTAAAACTATTGTTCCCATCTTTCTTATGGGACCCCCTGAAGTTCTGAAAGGCCCCCAGCAGGTCTCCCAGCTGGAGCCTTCTCCTCTCAGCTGCCCCAGCCCAACTCTCTCCTGCTGGGCTCCCAGCAGAGGGGTTCCCCCCTCGGGGCATTGCTGGGGCTCCTCTGGCCCCGCTCCAGCAGCTCCCTGGCTCTGCTGTGCTGAGGACTCCAGAGCTGCCCCAGCACTGCAGGGGGGTCTCCCAGAGCTGGCAGAGGGGCAGGATCCCCTCCCTGCCCTGTGCCCACGCTGCTGGGGGTGAGCCCAGGCTGTGAGTGCATGTTGTTGGTCCATATTCAGCTTCTCACCCACCAACACCCCCACTCCTTCTCCACAGAGATGTTCTCCATCTACTCATCATGCAACCTGTACCCATGTTTGAGATGTAGACGTTCTGCCTTCTATGTGTGTCCCTGTCACTCCATACAACCCATGGATCTACAAGCCTGTGAGAAAACATTCTCTGAGGTTCCATACACATGCTCAAGGTGTGGTTTCCTCCCATTTTGCATCCCATGGTTCTCCCACACTTGTGGTGTTGCACAGGACCATGTTGTGTGTGACCTTGGCACAGGTTGTGATGCTGGTGGGATCACTCTTGCTAGCATCAACCCAGGTTTTGACCACTGCTATTTCCACTCCTAGATCTCTCCCTGCTCTTGCCAATCCTTGTGGTCCTTCTCAAACTGACTCATTTTCTCTTTCAAAATCCTCTGTTATTTCCCAAGTAGGGTTTCATCTGGCTCATGGTCAGCTTCCTGTTTAACAGGATGATGGGCAAGCATCCTTTCAGACCTGTTTGTGTGCTGACCTCAGGCATGCTGGCTGCACACCCTTTCCTAGACTAGGTGCTTGTTGAGGATTCCATGCTCTCTCAAGTGAA
This sequence comes from Merops nubicus, assembly GCF_000691845.1. Classification (NCBI taxonomy): domain Eukaryota; kingdom Metazoa; phylum Chordata; class Aves; order Coraciiformes; family Meropidae; genus Merops; species Merops nubicus. Next base: position 38,892 of record NW_008632811.1, on the reverse strand, counting down.
CCTTCCATGAGCAAGTGTCATGGGGATGAGTTTTGAAAGCACTGACTGGAAAGAAAACCACAGACAGGAGGAGGAGAGAGGGTGTTTTTGGGGAAAACTTGACAGGAAGAAGTTGCAAGGATGACTCAAGGGTGCAAATGTGACCAGGCCCACGTGGCCCACTGGGCTGTGTGGCTAAGGTGGAACAGACTCATTGGTGAAGAGCATGTGGGTGAGTGGCATTGTAAAACAACTCCACCAGCCAAATTCTCACATATGTGCTTCCAGGAATAGCCCTTGGGGTGAAATCAGGCTATGGTCCAATTAAGAAAGGACCAAACCCTTGGCTGCTCCAGGCCTCCTGAGATGCAAACTCGCCCTGCTCAGTGCTGGGATACTCCTGGTAGTCTGCAAAGCCCAAGACACTTCTCCAGCCTCATTTAAACATCATTTTGAGTCCCCATGTTCTCCTAGGCTCAGTTGGTGTGCCAGTGAGAGCTGTCCCTGCTTGGACTGACCCTACCCACCAGGTCTCCTTCCTCATCCACCTCCTGCCCGAGGCTGAAGCAGAGCCAGAAGAAAATTTCTCTAATAAAACCTCATTTTACGGGTGTGCTGCTTTGCCTCTACCCATCCCTCTTTGCACACTTTGATCAAACTAGCCCATTAAGTTGTAAAATAAAAGAGATTATTTCCAAATTGGATAATAAAGCTGGAGCCAATCGGGTCATTAGTGGCGACGAACTCGTGTGCGTGCCATTGCCAGGAAGGTGGGGAGGGAAAGGAGAACTCTGCTGGGGGTCTGAGCTCTCCAATGGATTTATGGCAAGGGTAGAGGCAGTGGAAGGAACCAGACACTCAGGGAGAGCACAGATCCATGCTCTTAGTCATCAAAAAAGAAACAAGGGAAGAAGGAGCTGCCACATCTCTGTCAGTATGCTGCTGATGGCAGGTGAGACCCAGTGAGAGATGAGACTTTAGTTGTTTCCAGCTCATATTGAAGATTAAAAGTGGTACATAAGAGGTTCCATCAGTTTTCTTTTTATTTTCTCCTTTCCTTGCTGCACTTCTGCTGTGCACTAGTGTCCATTTGCTGCCTTTTCTTGGGTTTCTGCTGTTGGCACTTGGTGTCTGTGGAGCTGCTCATGGCACAGCTCTTCTTGTGGTCAAGCTGCCTTTTCTTGGGTTTCTGCTGTTGGAACTTGGTGTCTGTGGAGCTGCTCGTGGCACAGCTCTTCTTGTGGCCAAGAAGATCTCCTGGGGTGTATGAAGAAGAGTGTGGCCAGCAGGTCAAGGGAGGTTCTCCTCCCCCTCTGCTCTGCCCCAGTGAGGCCACAGCTGGAGCATTGCATTCAATTCTGGGCTCCCCAGTTCAAGAGAGACAAGGAACTACTGAAGGGAGTCCAGTAGAGGCTACAGAGTTGATGAGGGGACTGGAACATCTCTGTGCCAAGGAAAGACTGAGAGGCCTTGGGCTGGTTAGTCTGGAGAATAGAAGTCTGAGAGGGGGTCTTCACAATGCTCCTCAATATCTAGAGGGCAGAGGTCAAGAGGATGGGACCAGACTCCTCTCAGTGGTGTCCAGTCACAAGACAAGAGGCAACAAGCACACACTGGAACCCAGGAGGTTCCACCTGACCATGTGAACTGCTGGAGTTAATCCCCCAGCCCTGAATGAGGTTTGGCACGTGGATGATGGCCACAACCAAGCAAGAAAGCCCCTCCTGAGTGGTTTTCACCCAGGCTCTGGCCAGCCTGGGGTGGGAACTGATGAGGAGATCACCACCAGGTGCCCCCACCTTCCACATTCACTTGGAGGTGGGGCAAGAAGCCAGTTCTAGAAGAGCTGACTCTGGTGGCAGTAGGGCTGGGAGGTCTGTCTTTGTAGTGTATGTGGTCTGTGTGGGTTCTGGTTATTGGAAGGGCTCCCTGAGTCTTCTCAGCAAGTAGAGTTCCCAGTAATGTTAGAGCAAGATTGAGACAGGAAGGGAATTCTGAGGTTTTTCTCTTGGCAATTACTATGTGGTTGGAGCTGGACTGATTGCATGGGTCCTTCCTTCCTCCATGGGCTGGTTTTGGAATCAACTCCCTCCCTTCTTTGCTCTGTTATGTGCTGTGAGTGAATCCATAGGTCTATTTGTTCCTCCAGTGGTGGCCACCTTGGGTCTCTTGCATGTGATCTAAGACCAGAGGGAGGGATCTGGCTGTTGGTTTGCCTGTCAATGATAATATCCCTCCTCCCTGGGCAAGTGGTCAGCAGAAGACCATGGAGGAAAAACTTCTTTCCTCTGAGGATGCCAGAGCCCAGGACCAGGCTGCCTGTAGAGGTTGTGGAGTCTCCTTCTCTGGAGACTTTCAAAACCCTCTTGGATGCAATCCTGGGCAACCTGCTGTTGGTGATGGAAAATCTGCATACAAACACCAATGTGGAACTGGAGACAGGTAAGATTGTTTCCCTTATGCTGAATTAATTGCTTCTTCAAGAGATGATCTTCATAACATTTAGACCCTGGAGAAGAGACATTTGAAATGCCTCATACTTCACTTCTAGTCACATCTTCAGAGCTGTTGGCTTCTCCATTTGGAAGGGAAACCAGGAGCTACTTTCCAGCACTAAGCTAGCATAGAAATGAATACTCATCATGCCCCTAAATGCATCCAGATGGATGAACAAATGCAGAGCTTCTTAGGCTTGCATCCAGACCTTGAGATGTATGAATGATATTGCTCCACTCCCAACAAGGGAGACTCTTTCAGGATGAGTAGGTTCAAGAAGCAGAAGGGGTCTGCCAAGGTTGGGAAGCTGTTCTGATCTCTTGTTAATTCATTGTGTAGATCTTCTGTTATTTGTTAACATATAGAATTGAGGCAACTGTTAATTGAAGTGCTGCTTCATCCCCTTTTATCCTGAAAGGGCCACGTGCTCTTATCTACCTCCAGCAGGAGCCTGCAGTGACTTAGATCATTAAGCAGAGATGGATTTTATATATATAAAAAAAGCTATATCTCACATCATTAGCATTTAATCTCCCTTCTGCATTTTGTTTCCCTGAATAAAAATGTTTGGGAACTTGCAACAACGGGGTTGGATGCCTTGAAGCCTCATCTAGCATAGTTGGAGGAGATAAAATATGAGAGGAAGGATCAGAAAGGTCAGCAAGGATGGGAAGAGGAAAAGGAATACAAGTGCTGTAGAAACTCATTATGCAACACCCTGGTTTCTTCCCAGTGCCACCAGTATTGCTTGTTCTCAACAAAGATTGGGTTCTGCACCAGATTTAGAGGTGTTTGATACCCAGAAGCAGATGGGGAGACACAAGAACTGTGGAGCAATGCTCATACAAACTCAGACTCTAGCAACTCTTCCTAGAAGAATCTATTACTGAGGTCAGAAGGGACTGGTCAACCCCCATGGTTAGAGGAGGACTATATTTGGAGCTTTATCCAAATTGAAAATTAAAGTGGCTCAGGGACTCATCCAATCAAGTTCTGAATATTTCCAAAGATTAAAATCTCCATTTTTTTCTGCTGTTTCATTTTTTTTCCTCTGAAAAAAAAAACCAACCTGGATTTCAGAGTGTTACCCTGAGAATGTAATTGCTCTGGGAAGCACTTGGTCACTGTAGAGGATGACTATGGTGACGTTGAGAGTAGTTGGAGGTGTGGATGAAAGAAGCCTGAGGGATTGGGATGATAAAACTCTGTAGCCTTTGGTCCTAATACAAGTTTCTGTTGCCCAGTTAACATTATTTCAGTCTTCCCCCTGGGTTTTTTTTCCAACATTAACTATTTAAAATGCTGCTGGGTGGATTATATCACAGAGGAATTTGGATTTTGAGTGCCAACCTTGAGGAGTTTCAATGAACTCCATTGCCTTCAGGATCAATTGCAGAAGTTGTCTCTACTAGGGAAGGCAACAATGGCCTTGAGGTTGGAGTTGAGATCAAATTCACATCCTCTAGGTCAGCTGAAGTGTCCACAAGGTTGTTTTCCTACCAATTTAGCCATGATTATCCAGGGGTGAGTTAGATAGGTGTAACCTCCTCTTCTGGACTAACAGCTGAAGGCTTGAGGGAAAACCTTGAGGTCTTGAAAGCCTTGAGCTTTGAAAGGTTTGAAGTCTAGAAGCCTCTAATCAGTCAAAATGATCTTCAAATACCTATGTGAAGGAGACAGTTTTTGCAAGAGATGTAAGAAACAGTGGCTGGAAGCAGAAACAAGAGCAGAAATAAGTGAAGTTTTTTTAATAGATAATTTAATTAGCTGCCAGACCCACTTGCCCCAGGAGGAAAGAAACTTTTCACCTAGAAATCTCTTAAGAACAGGTTTTGGAAAGATCAGCTTCTGGTTTTATCTGCTGTTCTAGCAACAGAAAATATTTGTTGAAACATGATTTAGGCAAGAAGATGATTTGACCATCAATGATGCCCTGTCTGGACTTCAACAACCTTACCTGATCATTACCATGAAATATCCACTGCTCACCCGATTAATTCAGTGTGAATCACCCCAAAGCCAAACTTTCTTCAAGTTGAGAGCAGAATTCAGTAGGAGATCCCCCATGGGCTTTCTTACAGCATTTACTTCATCTTACATTTCACTTTGGAGCTAAAGATGTTTCAGTAAACTGAAAGTTGTGTTTATCTCTGGGCAGAAGAGATTATCCAGCTTGTCTGAAATATGAAATGCAAAAAAAAAGGGGAAAAGAAGAGCAAAAGAGCTCATGTCTTTATGTGGGTTTGTTCTTCTTTCCAAAAAAGTCAAGGGTGGGTTTACTGGGGAGCTGGTCATGGGGCAAAGGGTTTCCTGTGGGGATCCTAGAATGGTTTAGGTTGGAAGGAACCTTTAAAGGTCACCTAATCCAAGCCCCAGCACTTACCAGGGACATCTTCAACTAGGTTGTTGCTCAGAGCTTTGTCCAACCTCACCTGGAATGGTTCCAGGGGTGGGGCATCAACCACCTCTCTAGGCAACCTTGGCCAGTGTCTCACCACCTTTCTTGTAAAGTTTTTTTCCTTTGATCTAGCCTAAATCTCCCTCTTTTAGTTTAAAACCATCACCCCTTGTCCTACTTCAACAAGCCCTGCTTAAAAGATTGTCCCCACCTTTCTTACAGGCCTCCTTGAAATACAGAAAGGCCACAAAAAGGTCTCCTCAGTCTTGTCTTCTCCAGACTGAACAACCAAGCACCAGGGCTGAACCAAAACTCTCTCAGCCTGTCCTCGCAGCAGAGGGGCTCCAGCTCTCTGATAATTTTTGTGGCCTCCTCTGGACCTACTCCAACAGGTCCATGTCTTTCCTCTGTTGATGACTGCTGGACACAGGGATTCAGGTGAGTTCTCACCAGGGTGGAGTAGAAGGGCAGAATCACCTCCCTTGCCATGCTGCTTCTGAATGTAATAGAGTGATATGTTTTATTGACAAGTGTCAACGTGTCAGGATCTCTTCTTAGGTTGTTCCACTCTATGAGGTTGTCTTCTTAATTGTGAAGACAGCCACATATCACTTTCTGCCTTCCAAAAATAGCAACAGGCTTTTGGACTCTGTCTGCACAGCTTAACAGAGCAGGAAGCATCTTGGATGTGCCAACGTCTCCGTTGTGGGCTTGGTTTTCCTTTGCATGGCAAGAAGGGACACAGAGGACAAACCCAAAACCCTGGAATCCATTTCAAGGGACACAGAGGGCAAAAAAACCCCCTGGAATCCATATTAAGGGTCACAGAGGGCAAAACCAAAATCCTGTGTTCACAGGTGTTGAACATCCAGCACCTTAGTCATGGAAACTGGGAAGACCTTCTAGATCTTTGTTGGGTCTGAAACACTCAGGAGTGAAGTTTTATGTAGGTAAAATTTTGGTAGGTGTCAAACTATTCAAACTTAGAGGTGGTCAGAGCTCTTTTATTGGGCTCCTCTGCACAGCCATGGGGGAGCATGGCTGCTGAGATGTCAATAGAAAAGGACAGAAACTTCTAGAAGTTGTCTAGAACTTGGAACTTCTGAGGGTCTTCCCTCTCACAAGTCTAACTGCCAAGAAGAAAAGGAGAATGACTGTACCCTCTGCAAACAGGGAAGTGGTACACAAAGATCTACAGACACTTGTCCAACGTGAGTCTGTGGATACTTCAGGCCAGAAGTTGTTGAGAAGAGCAAGTTAGTGGAGAGCTGTTGGCTGTGCTACTCCACTGCAAGGAACTCATGGCAAAACTGGAAACATTGTGATGGGAGAGACCTTTGAGGGCATCTCAGGTTTGGATCTTTGACTGTGGTGCAGTTCCTTTGGTTAGGTGAGCCCATCATATGATAGACCATGCCCATCAAGGTATAACCTGCACCCATGAGCTCCCTGGAAAGACCATTTCCAAGCATTTGAACTTGTTTTGGGAGATCACAGAACCTGTTTCCCAGAAGGATGTGGATTGGGGTGTCTGGGACAGTTTAACCCTGAAATGTTCATGTCTAGTAGGCTCCAGTGACATCCCTTCCATCCTTCCTCCCAAATATTTTTGGCTAAGAATCTGCCGTTGATATCCCAGCCCCTTTTAAGTCTCTGTAGTGTTGGACTCCAGTCACTTTTCACTCTCCCTATATATCTCCCCAGATATCTGGGGATCTTTCCTCTTGGAAACAAGCTGTGGTGCTACAGTCTCTACCCTTACCCACCAAAAACGTTTCCAATTTCCACCCTGCCCGTCCTCGTGAATGCAAAACCAGGAGGAAAGAAAATAACCAGGGCTTTTTATTTCTCTTTAACACATTTGAGTGTTAACCCCAGAAGAAGCAGAATATCTTTTGCCTCTGTTTATTAAACATTGAATCGAGACAGAGGAAGTGAAAGATCTGTTGATTTTTTGACTTAAATTTCTGAATGCTTTTTCTTTTTCAGAGCAATTTGTTGGCTTCTTGCCTTCCCATTCCTTTTAAAACACACCTATTTAAAAAGAGAAGGTTCTGGGAGGGCATCTTGTCCTGTAGGAACAAATTTTAACTCCTGTTGAAGAGGAAAGGGTTTCATCATAAATTCTGCACAGCCCCTCAGATCCCAGTGGCTTAAAGGGTAATTGAAATAATTCCCCTTTCGACTCCCTTTCATGTTCTCATTCCAAGTGTTATTTGCTTTTTCATAAGCATAATTTGATAGTTACAGTGATTTCTGGCCTTCTACCACGCGGATTCATCTGTCTTCATCTTAATATGTAATCTGTGAGATATTCTCAAAGGTTAATATTCACATCTATTTTTGATGCTCATAAATTATCGTGGTTGCAGATATTACAGCCTGCTGCTTTTTTTTTTTTTAACTAAATAACACCCATACTGCACTTGGCTCTCTTCAAAACTGCCTTAAGATATCGATGATATCACTAATGTTCAAAAAATCTCTCTTTTTTTTCTTTCCCCTGGGAATAATTTCCATTATCTAAGGATGCATTTTCAGTATTGATGGGATTTAATACGTTTAGCCAGATTTTATGTGCATAGTTAATTCTACAGCCACTAAGTGGTCAATATGGACTTTCACCTCTCTGATCCTGGTACCAAAACGAGCTGGGATGGAAGCAAGATGGAAAACAGTTTTCTCAGATCTGTGGTTGGCATTTTTTTTTTCATGTAATAGCTCTTATTTTAGAAAGACTTCCCCTACTGTGAGCTAGCTCATCACTACAGAGTCAGGAGACACATTCACTTTAGTTAATTAGTTTATTTTCTTCTCCAAAACAACGGGAACAAAAAAATAGCATTTCCCTTCCCTTCATGGAAAAATTCTGTTCTAGTTTGCCTCAAATCTAATTATCCTCCTGTCCTACATTAAAATATCTCTCTGAGTGTATATTAAAGTGTCAAATCCAATGGCTACTTTTGGAAACGTGGTCCACACATAGAGAAGTTTATTGGCTTACAAAGGTCAAAAATCCTGACCCTCTGATTTCCCCTCTTCTAGACAGAAATAAATGCCTTCAGAAATGATGCCCCTGTGAATCAGAGAGCAGATTCCCACAGCTTCTGGTGTCTCTTCTCTTTGAGGGCAACATTGGCACGTTGGCTGGTGTTATTTTGAGGAACTTGAGCTGAGCTCCATGATTTTTATTCCAGTCAAATAGCTGTAGTGAGTGAAGAGAAAAATGTTTCGGCCATGATCTACCTCTGCAACAAAACTTCCACGTGCCCATTTAGCACATACCTGCAAGTAGAACACTCCCCATACCCATGATCCATCGGAAGGTTGCTGGTAGAGGTCATGTTCTGGGTGCAAAATTCATTCACATGCTGAATGTCTCACCTAAGTTCTGTGGAGTCCCCAAATACCCCAGCAGCTGAATAATGAAGACCCTGCATAGACCTGGATTTTACCCTCTGGAGAAGTCATCTTCTTGTGATTGGCTCTCCAATGTCTTCTGATATTTGGTGACAGCAGAGATACCCTGCTCTGCAGGCTGAGGGACAGGAGGAACGTTTGGGAAGGCAGCAAACACTAAGAGACACTATTTTAAAGGTATTACAGAGAATATTGTTATTACAGCTCATAGAATCTTTCTTAAGATTGTTTTCCAGTGAATTGGCCCTTGTTAGTCAGGCTCCATTGGTGCTTTCATGGCTAAAAGGAAGCAAAATTTAATCCCTGTCAGCTGTTAAGTCTTTAAGTGCCTTTAAATTCCAGTGGCTGGTCATCCAGGCTCATACAGCAGGATAAATATGTTTTATTTTGTGGAAATATCTGACTGGGCAAGGAAGAGAGTAACTTCCTCTCCTTGTGATATCTCTTACTTGGAGTGTGTGATCACAGCCTGTGCTCAACCAGCTCAGAAAACAAACAAGCCAACAAATAAAAACAGAAAAAAAGGAAAAGACAAAGAAAAAATGAGTGTCTTCTCCTGACTCTCAGGAAAATTTATGTGAACTCAGGTCTGTGGCAGCCCATTCCTCATTATCCCTTAGGCCATTGCTGCAAACATGACATATTCTGCTTTATTATTGTGTTTTCCAATGGGAATCCAAGCCATGGTGCTTAAAGGACACAGGCAAGGAAACAGGAGCTCAAAGCAGCCAATTGAGCAACTGTGTTGGGGGTTACTCAGAGATGTGGCTGTTTTCCTGCTCTGTGAGATTTATTCTTTGCTCAGGGAAACCCATTGACAGACTGGAGTTAGTCCCATGGAGCCCATCAAGCTGGTCAGGGCACTGGGACACAAGGAAGGAAATGGGATCTTCTTCCAGAGTAAAACATTGTGTGGCCAGAGTTCATGGAAGCATAGAATGGTTTAGGTTGGAAGGGACCTTAAAGATCATCTAGTTCCACCTCCCTCTGCCATGCACAGGGATGTCTCCAACTAGGGCAGGTTGCTCAAAGCCTCATAAAACCTGGCCTTGAACACTCCCAGAGATGGGGCAACCACAACTTCTCTGGGTAACATGTTCCAGTGTCTCTCAACCCTCACAGTGAAGAATTCTTCCTAATATCTAATCTAAATCTCCCCTCTTTCAGTTTAAAACCATCACCCTTCCTCCTATCACTACACTCCTTGATAAAAAGTTCCCCCATTGTTCCTGTAGACCATTTGTAAGTACAGGAAGGCTGCTATAAGGTCTCCCCAGAGCTTTCTCTTCTCTAGGCTAAAGAACCCCAACTTTCTCAGCCTGTTTTTGTGGTCTCCTCTGTGTCCCCAGTCAGTCTTGTTCTTCTGGAAGGCTTCCGTGCAAACAAACCTAGGACAAATTCCCACCTGGACGTTGTGGACTTCTCAACACAAATAGAAAATCCCCCAAAAAAATCAAGTTTGAAGAAAGGTGAAAAGTTTAGGGAGATTTTGATGAAAAACAGCTCAGCTAAAGCTAACTGAAGTAGCAGTTCTCTTCAGGAGATGATGTTTGCTAGCTGACAAATGTTGATGTTAGTTGGTGTGAGGTGTTATTTGATGAATACTAATAACTTCTTTATGCTCCTGAGCCCTCTGGGAATTGAACCACAGACACAATATTAGCCAAAACCAAGAATTAATTGAATCCACCAAGAATTAATTCTGTTCCTGAAGAGTTCAGATGACAGCAAAGTGCTGACACATAGTTTTTATTTCTTTTGTGGTGGAAGTAAGTTCTGGTTTTCATCACAAATATTTATTCTTTTTATTTCAGGAGGGTTTCAACAAATTAAGATGAAGGCAACCCAAAACTTCCCGTTGGCAAGTCATCTTGACAAGAGAAGAAGTCTTTTCAGGCTGGTCTATCCACTTGCTCTAATGAACAGCATCTCTCTGCACATTTTGGTGAAATGAGAACTTTGGAGGATTTGAGGTAAAATTCAGAGCTGGGCACACTCTGAAGGACTTAAGTCAGTGGGGAGACCCTGCTTTATTCTAGATGTTTTTGGGCTGTTTGCATGATGGTTTTCAGCTCCTTTGTGCTCTGGAACACCAAGCTGAAATTTTATAACGGTGCTAAAATAATAATAATAATAAAAAAGCACTGTTTCAAATTATAAAAGAATTAAATATGGTTAAATTTGAAGCTGTTCTGGCAATATGTAAGAGTAAAAGGCCATTAAGCGAGCTGTCCATTTATAGAAAACATAAGACCTAAAATTCATTTTTAATGGACTGTTTCCATGGCAATGTTCTTTAGTGGAGGCATTTTATAGAGTGTTAAGCAGCACAAGGAGTTAAGCTGACTGTGGTGGTGGCTGTAACGCAGGGTCTATGGTTTGTAAAAAATTGAGACCATTAAAAGGTTTACGGCCAAGAGAGTGAGGAATATTCCAACACCGTTTATCACTCACCCAGCAAAATGGAGTGTTAAAACTCAGCACACCTCTCAGAGTGGAATTCCCCTCATTAACTCATTACCCAAATGTTTCAGAAGGAGAGTGAAAAACGTGTTCCTTGATTACGGAGGTAATAATAATTATAGATAATTTGTACATCCTCATCCCGTTAATTGATGGAATCTTGAAGCATTTTCCCAATATAAATTAAATAACTCTACGCAGTAAAAATCTCTCTCTGCACAATAAAATCTTGCTTTTATTTGCAGCTTGCTCATGCCTAACAGTTGCCTTTTAATGTTGGACTTCCGCTCGCCATGCTGCTGTGATTGTGGTCTGGGCAGAAGAAGCCCATGACTGAGGTTATGGATTGTTTGGGTTGGAAGGGACCTCCAAAGGTCATCTGGTCCAACCCCCCTGCTGTAAGCAGGGACTTCTCCAGCTAGATCAAGCTACTCAGAGCTTCATCTAACCTGATGATGATGAGGTCCAGGGATAATTTGGTTCAGAGACAATTTAGTCCATATCCCAGAGACTGTGAAAATCATACAAGAATCAAAAAGGCTGTAAGATAAAAAAGAAAACCCCAAAGTCTCAGAAGGGGAGAGGCTTTGCTTCTTATTTTGAGACATTGCTCTTCCAGATGAAGAAGACTTCCCCAGACATGCACAGTCAGCATTTTTTTTGGCAGTGAGTCCGAGGGGTGTAAGACAACATGGTGAAGTGACTCAGAGAGCTTCCCTTTTCTGTGTACTCCAACACCAGGCTCTGATGGAGTGACGGGGGTTCCTCCTCCTGCATGTGTGAAAAGCTCAGCCAGTGCTGTCCGTGCAGCACAGATCTGAAGGACTGGTTCCATTTCCAGGTTCAGGAGAGGCACAGCAGTTTGAAGCCCCCCCCTGATTTGAGCAGTTTATGTGACTAAATCCTTCAATGTAAGCTGGCACGATGTTCTTGTTGCAAGTCCATGATTTTCTAGTTTGAGCCATGAGAAATGGCATCCACACACTAGGAGAGTGGAGTGATGCAATCAGAAGTGGAGGAGGAGGAGGATGTAAGGTTCTGCAGTACACAGCTGGTAAGAAAAAATGATTTTACCTCCTCTGAAATGAAAGCAACCTTAAATTCCACCTCTTCTTTGGGACAGAAGGTCCAGAGCTGAGCAAATACCTTAAGGTGCTGTTAAAATACAGCCTGGTTACATCTGGGGCTGTGTGTACAGACAGAAGTCAAATTAGGAGAAGCTTTTCATTTATAAGCTGAGTCTACAGTAAAGACCAAACATATAACAGCATTTTGGAACTAGTCTGAAGCCCTCTTAACACAGCAGGAACATCCACTCCTGTTCAACGTGATTGAACAGCTGAATAAGGATGAGGGCAACCCCAGCTGATGGCTTGTAGCTCATTTCAACCTTCACAGAGATGAGTTGGAGCATTTGTTTTCTCCACGGCTACCAGCTCAGTCCTCCGAGACGGTTGTCCACACAGAGCACAGAAGGAATTCAATCCAGATGTCAGACTGCCATGAGTTTTGCAAATAGAAGGTCTATTGGAAAACCACGGGGAGGCTGCATCAAAAACACACAAATCCAGCACCTTCCAGCCTCTTACGTGAGGAGCGAAAGAGTGATAACAAATGACCCTGCTCTTTCCTCCAGACAGTAATGGGAAGGGCTTAAATTTGTTACCCAGCTGGCCCTTGTTCATGAAGAGTTGTTACCAATGTCCCAGAGGCATGTTGAGTCAATTCTCAGGGTTATTTTTTTTTTCTTTGTTGTTGATTTCTTTTTCTGGCACTCGGAGAAGCGGAAGAAAGTTGCTTTAATGTGAAGTGACAACTCGCAACTGAGACCATTTCTTTCTGTCAAGGAGGGTAAATGGCCAGGAAGAGCCTTCAGGTCTGCAGCTGCCCAGCCACGGAGGGAGTCAGCTCCAGTGCCACTTCTTGTCCCTTCTCCCAGTACCGCTTGGCTGGATCTGTTTAGAGTCATAAGATCACAGCGTGGTTTGGGTTGGAAAACACCTTTCAAGGTCATCTCGTCCAACCTCTGCACTGAACAGGGACATCTGCAACTAGAGCAGGGTGCTCAGAGCCCCAGCCAACCTTACTTGGGATGGTTCCAGGGATGGGGCAATGACCACCTCTCTGGGCAACCTGAGCCAGGGGCTCACCACAAAAAAGATTCTTTCTTAGATCTAGTATGAATCTGCCCTATTTTAGTTTAAAACCATCATCCCTTCCTCATCTATTTTAGTTTAAAACCATCACCCCTTCCTCACCTTGTTGCTATAGGCTCTTCTAAAAAGCTTCTCCCCATCTTTCCTGTAGGTCTCCTGTAAGTACTGGAAGGCTGCTATAAAGTCTCCCTGAAGCCTTCTGTTCTCCAGGCTGAACAACCCCAACTCTCTCAGCCAGTCCTGACAGCAGAGCTGCTCCAGCCCTCGGATCATTTTTGTGGCCTCTTCTGGACCCACTCCAACAGGTCTGTGTCTTGTGCTGAGATAGAATGTTTTGGGTTTGAAGGGATCTTTGAAGGAGCCCAAGTGATGCCCTGGCAACAGCTATGCTCCCAGAGCTAGTCCTACATGACCAGTTATGTCCTGAATCCTTTCTAACTTCAGACCCAGGCTTTCATGCCACTCCCTAGGCATTGCCTTGCTTTTAACCACATCTTCAATGCCACCATGGAAACTCTGAGCTGGGCTGCTTCCCCTCAGCTCTGCCCAACTTCCTTGATACTAACCTCTATCACCTTCTGCTACTCCACTCACAAGCTTGGTTGAGATAGAGTCTTATGTCTCCATGAGCTGTTGGAAGATGGAAAATTGAACATCTCTCAACATGGTCATATTAATCTAGAAACTTTTTGTTGTTTCTATTTCCCTAAAATGAACGTTTTAGCCAGCTCTGATTCCGAAGGCCATGCTCTGGTTTGGTGTACCCAAACAACAGGTTTTCTTTCAAAGGGTTTTAAAGAGCTTCCATAATCTGTTTCATTTCCTTCTCCTTTTAAAAATACTACAAAATTTATCTACTGGCATTTTGTTTGTGTCTGCCCAGAAATAGCCTATGAATCTTTAGGTTAATCCTGGATAAAAAGTTTAGGGAGAAAGCACTGCAGTCATTTTTAGGAGGACTCACAAGCACAAATTCAGGCCAATCTCTTACACAAACCTTTTTTCCTTCTAAAGGAAGTCACCTAAGAGCTAAAACTTCGTGGACCCAGTGGGTTGAAAAAAAAATACCCAAAATAACAACCAGCACGTTGCAGCAGCTCCGTTCACTCACTTCGTGCTCCTGAGTCTCTTTACAGTACATGGTGAAGAACAGGCTCAAGGTGGAATGTGGCAGACCAAGCCCTATGTCCTAAATATTTTCCATGCATCATCTTGAGTGTCTCTTCTCTGTGCTCAAAGTGTTGTCACTACACCTAAGAATAGCTCAACATATGTCTTGGAAGAGCTGTGATTTGTTGGTTGACTGGGCCAAAACTTGCCCTGATTTATGCACACGGGTTCAAGAAGAACTTAAAGGTGAGAGAAGTTGGGTGTGTTCAGACTTCCCATCTTCAAAGAGCTCCAGAGCTCTGGCTGAGATGTTCTCTGGCTGTAAATTCGTGCATACCAACGTGAGCACAGGCAGAACTGGACTGAAAAATGGGCTGGCACCCAAATTTAATTAGTAGTGTCATAAAGCCATCGGTCTTATGAATGCACAAGAGGACACTGACATCTTCTGCCAAGGTGTGTCCTTCTGCTTGAGGTGACCCAGGTTCACGAGATGCTGACACACAGCAATGACTTTGTTAATGCCATGGCAGTCATCATGCTTCAATATTTGCTCTTTCTGTGGACAAAAGACTTTGTTTATTGGTTTAATCTTTTTTTTTTCAGTAGGCTGGTGATAGAGTTGGGCCAGTGAGATAAAGTAAAAAGTCCTTGATTCCTTTCCTTGTCAGTGTCATCCTTAGTTAGGGTTCCAGATGCATAATGTTTCCAGCCATAAAAAAGAAAAACCACTTTACTAATCAGATTACCTCAGAGTATTAAAAAAAAGAGTAAAAATAGGAAGTGTGGCAGGATTTTGAACCACTTTGGATAGCACAGGAACATGATACCCTGGCCTGGCTCCTTGGGATCTAATTTGTTAGGTGGGGATGTGTCAGAAAGAAACAGAAGTACCAGGAAGGGAAGAAAATGGCTTCAGAGAATTTATGTCTCACTGGAGAACCAGGAATTTTGAAGGGAGAGACAAAGCTTGGAAACCAAAAGGAGCCCAAGAATTGGAGGGTTAGAAACATATTTCCTCCCAGTGGAGAGATGAACACAGAGGGGATCATCATAAAACACACAGACCCTCCAGGACCATCTGTGGAAGTGAAGCTGTTGCCTTGTAATGACTCAAACAAAAGCAGCAGTTTTGCTTTCTTGTTTTGGTGTTTGTTTTGGTGGTTTTTTTTTGATTATTGGTTTCTTGGGGTTTTCTGGTTGGTTTTGGTTTGGTGGGTTTTTTTTTTGTTTGTTTTTTTCTTCTCATGCATGTGCTGTGTTTTTTTCTCATGTAACAGAAATACACACAAAAACAGAAAAAAAACAACCCCCAAAAAATTTAGCTTATGAAAACTGCCCACTCAATTTACTGTTGCCTACAGCCTCCCAAAAGCAAGGCCTAGACCTGATGAATAAACCCACCCCATGCACATGTTGCATCATCTAAAACCAGTTAAGAAAGGGTTGTCCCATTCTGCCTCTGCACAGGCAAAAATACCTGAGGAAAGGGGAAAATGGAATCATAGTGGTAGAACCATTTGGGTTGGAAGAGGCATTTAAAAGTTATCTAGTCCAACCCCATACAAAGAGAAGGTCAGGCTTTTATATAGGGGCCATGATGCAGAGCTACCACCCTACAGCTCTGCCAGTTCTTCAATACCTGTGGATTATCTTGGCCAAAAGGGGTGACAATGGAAATCCAGGAAGGAAGGGGTGAGGCAGAATCATCCCCCTCCTTCCCTTGGCCTATAAAAGGCTTCCAGCCAAAGCAAAACCCAATGTGGAATAGGTGTTTAAGACTCAGCCAATCTTTACCTGGAGGAGGAAAAACTCTAGGCTTGAAACTTTCCCTTGCTAATTTAGCTAAGTGTTGCAGTCACCAGCCTTGGAAATGCTTCAGGGCTTGCCAAGCCATTTGGCATGATCTGCTGTCCTCTCTTTTATCTCAAGTGCAGCCTTTTTATTAATAGAGGCCATAAAATATTCCTTTATTTTATGGCCGCGTGAATATTCCTAAATGCTCAGCTCTCCAAAAAAAAAAGAATAATAAAAAAGAAAAGCCTTTCTCACAAAGCCTGGGCACATAGGGGTGGCTTGAAACCTCACTCTGAGAGAGGATACAGCCTTGACAGACAGCGTGAGAGCAGCAAAATTAAGAAAACTTCTCTCCTTGGGCTGCCCAGGCACTTAATGAGGCCTTTCAGTTTGGTTGCCCCATTTCACCTCTGCTGTCCCATTAATGGCCCTGATGTTCCTGGTGGCTGCTCCTCATGTGCTGCCCATTAAGGGGAGATTAAGCAGTGATGGATGGCAGCCTGGCTCCCTGGAAGCATGGCTGACACTCAGATGTAGAGCACGGGAACTCATTGGGGGCAAGACTGGTTTTGGTGATAATAAACACTTCAGCCAAATGCTGAGGAAGTTGTTGGTCTGAGTCCCCACCTTGCTCTCCCATCAGGGCTGCAAATATCTCTTCAAGATGAAGGACTGGCAGGGTACAATTAAAAAGAAAGGGGGAGGGCAGGGAAAGACAGGAGAAAATCAATATATTTAATGGATAAAATGATATAAAAAGATTAACCTCGGGAGGCACTGTGAAGGAAAATATTGCAATGCACTGTTTAAAACACACGTGGGTATTTGTGCTGTGAGAGAGGAGAAATCAGGGTTTGGGAACTCGTGGGAAATACACCCACCCCCAGCTCCCCCAACCCACCAGTGAGCAACAGATTTTGTCTGAGGTCGTGATGTCTTCATCAATTCCCTCACAACCAAGCTCCTCCCTCCTTTTGCTTCTTCTCACATTGACCCCAGAAAACAAGGAAAAAAATATTATTTTCCAGCTGAGGTCCAAACTTCCCAACGTTTATTTGTACAAGAGAAGGGATTTGAAGTTCTTGGCTAAACACCCTTATTTCATCCTCCAAGCCACATTGTGTCTTCCATTTATGCAGTTGCATGGCCCAATCCTCCACTATGTTTGGTAACCAAAGGAGCAAGAGATGATCCATGTGAGGGGTTCATTAAAATGATGTTTGGGGTTGAAGAACAGAGGCTAACCCATTATATGACCACCACTACGGGTAATCCTAGACAGGATTAATCTTTAATCCACTCCAGAATAGAGCAGAGGTGTGATTACTTACTGAAAATACCTGATTGAACTGTACCAAGAAACACAATCATAAACATATTCATGTACTCTTGGTACTAAGAAGTGCAACTGCAAAGAATGCATTTACTGGCTCTTAGGTGGGGGAAGCTGCTGTGATTTAGCTTTAGTTTGGGCTGGAAATGCAGATTTTAAAGGGAGGATGTGTTGTGATGTTAATTTTGTTGAAAATACCAGGTCAAGTGAACTTTGCTGTTGTGTTGTACCAAGACCTCTGCCCTAAAGTTGCCTTGCCCAAGTAGTTAATTGTTGAAAATCCCACCAGGAAGAAAGCAAAGTTTTTTAAGGAAAGACTGGAAGATACCTGGATACTTTCAGGTTAGTGACAAAGGAAAAAAATTGGGGTTTTTTTGTCCTTCTAAATATTTTTTGCACCTGTTGGAAAAAAGAAGTGTTTGGAGGGAGCTTGGTCAGAGAAGTCATGCCACCAAAACCCATCCTTCTTACTGAGCTTCTCCCTTGGAGCAAAGTTCAATAGAGATAACAGGCAGTGGGCAATGACCACGTTCCTTCCTTAAGCTGTTTCTTCTTCTTTTTAAGTCTAAAGCTGACCCTGAAAATTCTCTCTCTGAGGAATAATCCCACCAATTCAAAGCAGGACTGCTCTAGGAAACGGTTTGCTGCAGAGGGGATCAAAATGCCTTTAATTCATGCAAGACTCAGTTTGTTTTCCTGGTGTTGAAGAAGAAAATTGGAAAAGTGGAAGGGGATGCAGCACTAATTAACCTTCTCTGTGATGGAGAATTACTGCAATTACTTCACAACACGACTCCAAAGAGTGGAGCACTGGCTTTAAACAGAACACGTCACCGTTAGGATGAACTGTAGTAGCCCCAGCATTGTGTGAGATGATTCCTCTACGTGGGGTGTGTGATGTGCTGAGAGGGGAAAACCAGCCAGTGACACAGAGAGGGCACAGAGCCTTGCAGCAGGGTTAGCAGAATACAAATCACCTCTGCAAACTGCCTGGATTTTTAGGCAGGAGCTCCAAAAAGCAGCGAGGAGCCATTCTCCAGGGAAGAGGCTGGCTGGAAAAGAAGGAACAAGCTGTTACATTCACCCCCTGGCAAAGGTTGAAAAGTTGAGCCACGGGAAGCAGCTTCCACTGGAAGTTGGGGACTTGCTCCAATCCAAAGGTTGTGCTCGTTTCTCTTCCTTCTTTTCTGCCAGAAAAAAAAAACATGCCAGAGGGCAAGTGGCAGCCAAGAGCTCTTTGCTTTATTGTACACAGACAAAGGGGTTTCTCCAGCGAGTGCTTTCTCTGATTTATCATTAAAAAAAGGAAAAGTTATAATAACCTTGGGATTCTGGCTCATGCCAAATGACTGAGAAGGGAAGGAACGTTTCCAAAGCTTGTATGTTTGCTCAAACCAAAGGCATCATCAGGAAGCAACCAAGGGCTTTCGAGCTGGGAATAAAAAAGGTTTTGAAATGGTTTGATCTGTTAAAACTTCAAGGACAGTTGCACACATAACCTCCCTTCTTCTTGTTTAGAAACTCGTGCAGGGTTAGGGATCAAAGCTCAAGCAGGGGCTGAAGTTCCTATGCAGAACCACTCGCTGTGCATCCTCTGGGCTTTAGCAGCTGGCCACGTAGGCACCCTCAGCCTAGAGCAAAGGCAGAGTGCTCAGGCTCTCTTTACCTCCTAAAATGACACCCAGCCTCATGTGAATCCACTTGAAAATCCGTGAAGAAAAGGTTTGTTAGGAAATGCAACTACTCATATTTGTCTGATTTCCCCCAAGCCATGTGGCTGCTTCTAGTGCCTGAAGTTTTCCTGCTGCCTCTGATTTATTTTACCTTGTTAAGGTTCTGGGTACCCTTCCCACTTGCCCTGATCTCAGAGAAAGACCAATTTTAAAATTTTCTAAGTGTTAATTTAGACAAGAATTGTCGTTGCTGGACCTACAGCCACTCACTAACCTTCTGAAGCTGCTTTAGAAAAGAGAAAAATGAGCAGGAACCTTCACCCCAGGATGACCACTCTGAAGCCTCTGAACAAGAGACTGCTTTAAGGAGGCCTCTGTGGAACTATATTGAAAATTTTCTTGTGTCTATGGAGGGTTTTTTTTCTGTTTCTCAAATCCTTTGCCAAAAAAAAAGCACTGCTCATTCTCCACACCATATCTTGGAAGCACCACTTCTGCCTTTGCATCCTTGGTCAGCAATGATTAATCTCCTTTCCAAGCTCATTCCATGGTCATTCAAAGGACTAAGGAGGAAGCATAATGTGCAAGGCAAAAGACCCAATTCCCCTAAGAGGAAGGGAAACTACTTCCTTCTACTGCAAAATGGGGATGAAGTTAATATAGACATCCCAAAATTAAGGTGGTGTGTGCCCTGAGGCAAGTCATGCGGAGGGAGAAGTCCAGGCACAACACTGAAGTTGGGAGGAGTTTCAGCAGAAAGGTGCAGCTCAAGAACCTTGTTAATAAGGTGAAGGGATCTTAGAAAAACAACTGGTAGAGAAGGCAAATCTCCCTTTTCCCTTTGCATCTATATTTTCAATAACATTAGAACTACGAAGCTGATGAACCAATCCATCTTTTCCTCCCTCAAGTGTAGATGACAAGTAAGAGCCGTTGCACAAAAAAAATAGGTTTCCAAAATAGCTGTGTCCTGAAGGACCTTGGAGGGGCTGCTGCTGTGTTCCACATTTTCCAAACTCCAGTGCTGCCAGCAGTGGAAAAGGATCTGTGTGAGACTCATGGTTTGATAGTTTAGACTATCAATTATATTATTTTACTAATTATACTATTTGTACCATCTTAGTGAGGAGGATGAGAGGACAGACATGCAAGAGGATCTAGTAGCTGGAGAAGATGCAGGATTGTGAGTAGGGCAAGGTAGAAGATGGACCAGGATGTAAGAGGATGTGGTAGGAAGTAGAGCAGGTTCCTTCAGGGCTCTTCCAGTATTCAGGAGGGAGTAGGAATGTTCAGTGGCAAAAGGAGTGGATTCATTTCTGAATGCCTGTTCACCCTTCTGAAAACTCAGATTCTGCTCTCCTCAAGCAAATCCTGCTCTAAAGTGGAGCTTTTGAGCTTCACTGTTCATCTCTTGGTACAGATAAGTGGGGAAGGGACTGACAGAACACAGGAAAGAGAGGAAGGAAGGGGAAAGAGAAACTCAGGAGAAGAAATGGATGCCTTGAGTGAAATGCTGGGGTTAAACCCCCAGCCTTGAGTGAGGGTGGGCATAGGGATGATGGCCACAACCAGGCAAGAAAGCCCCTCCTGATTGGTTTTCACCCAGGCTCTGGCCAGCCTGGGGTGGGAACTGATGAGGAGATCACCACCAGGTGCCCCCACCTTCCACATTCACTTGCAGGTGGGGCAAGAAGCCACCTCTAGAAGAGCTGACTCTGGATGGAGTGAGGCTGGGAGGTCTGTTTGCACAGTGGATGTTCTGGCTGTTGGAAGGTCTCCCTGACTCTCCATGGCCAGTGGAGCTCCCAGGCTGGCAGGGCCAGAGCATGAAGCTGTCTCTGAGTCCCTGCTCTAGCCCTGGGCTCCTGGCCTGGCTGCTCCCATCTCCCCTGGCTTGGCTCCTCCCCTGGCTGCTCCCTTCTCCCTGTGCCCTGTGGTGGGGGAGTGCATGGACTTGTTCCTCCTCTGGCTGTCTGGCCCTTTGGGTCTCTGGGGGGTGAGGTGGGAGTGGAGGGAGGAGTTTGGCTGCTGGGCTGCCTGGGGATGAGAACATCAGTCTATATTGGACAAGTAGTCAGCAGAAGACTTGAACTAGGCTGATTCTGTTCTCCTCCTTTTCTACTCTGCCCTAGTAATGCTGCATCTAGAGCACAGAGTCCAGTTTTGGGCTCTGCAGTTGAAGAGAGCCAAGGAACTACTGGAGAGAGTCCAGTGGAGGCTACAAAGATGTTGAGGGGACTGAAGTATCTTTCTGGTCAGGAAAAGCTGAGACATGTGGGGCTGTGTAGTCTGGAGAGAAGAAGACTGAGAGGGGATTTTCTCAGTGCCTCTAAATGTCAGGGGCCAAAAGGACAGAGCCAGGCTCTCCTCAGTGGTGCCCAGTGACAGGACAAGGGGCAATGGACACAAACTGGAACCCAGGAGGTTCCACCTGACCAAAAGGAAAGAATTCTTTCCTGTGAGGGTGGCAGAGCCTGGAGCAGCTGCCCAGAGAGACTGTGGAGTCTCCTTCTCTGGAGAGATTCCAAACCCACCTGGACATGTTCCTGTGTAAACTGCTCTGCTTGACCCCGCTGGAGCAGGGGGGTTGGATGAGGTGATCTCAAGAGGTCTCTTCCAAACCCTACCATTCTGTGATTTGTGTAAGACCCCTGAAAGGTGCCTTGTGTCCTCTTATCAAGAGATGAGGGAAGAAAACTGATTCCTTCTAAAACACTCATGCTTGCTCTTTCAAGCCAAGATGCAAAGACTGAGAGGTAATTTATGTACAAACTTCATTGTCCAGCTAATGTTGTGGAGCCATAATGCTGAAGAACACATCTCCTCCATCTCTGTCCCATATGGTCTGTCTTCCCTGCAGAGCTGAGAGACACGCTCTGCTCTGTAAGCTCCTCAGCTTGTCTCACCTCGTAGTGGAAATTCCAGCTGTGAATTCCAGCTGTGCTCACGCTTAGCAAATGCTGGCAGCAAACACTTTTCCTCCAAACTCTGAAAGGAAGACCAAAAAAATTAAAAGAACAGGAAAAGAAAGAGCCTGACAACCCTATCAGTGACAAATCCAAGGAGCTTTGGAGTGAGGACATCTGCTATGCAGAATAAAAGATAAAAGACAGCACTGTAATTAGCAGTGAACGTTGGGACTTCTCCACTGAACTGATCAGGGTTTAGTGTTCTGTTTAAATATGCTCTTGAATAAATAATATTGCACAAACAGATTGATTGATTGATTTCTTGAGGAAATCTTCACCAGGAGGGAAGATGAAAGCCTCGATTTGCACGGGTTGGTGTCCAAGTGCTGCTTCGCCTCTGTACAGAAGAAAATACATCCAAAAATGAGTTAGAATTGGAGTAGGAAAGTAGTTTTCCTCCTTCAGGGCTCTGGTTCCTCCAAATCCTGTCCAGATATCTGGGCTACTGTGGTCTGTGGTTAAAGAATGTTATAGTATTGTTACTCTTAGTGATTTGAATAACCAGATACCACCTTGTCCTGCCCAAGTCTTGAATTACTCTGGGGTGTGAGAATTCAGTCCTGTTGACACTTGCAGAGGAGGGTTTTGGTGGATGGGAGTACTTCAGAATGCTGGCAACAATCTTTCTGATCCAATGGTCTTTTCTTCTGCTTCCCAGTGGAAAACTGCTTAACAAAAAGAATGTTTGACATGATTTTATTGGCTGATTCTGCACCTTTGTGTGAAGATCACAGTGCCACGGTCTGATGGATCAATGATGCCATGGCAAAAAGGATGAGAGACAAAAAGGAATATAAAGATGACAAAGGAGGCTTTAAGCTAGAAAAGAGGAGATTCAGGTTAGATGTTAAGAAAAAGTTCTTCAATGTGAGGGTGATAGATCCCTGGAATAGGTTGCCCAGAAGAGTGGTGGAGGCCCCATCCCTGGGGACATTCAAGATCAGGCTGGATGAAGCTCTGAGCAGCTTGATCTAGTTGGAGATGTCCCTGCTTATGGCAGGGGGTTGGGCTGGATGACCTTTGGAGGTCCCTTCCAGCCCAGACATTCTGTGAAGTCCCTGATAGATTCCCCCAAGCTCCAGGCAGTTAATTTGACATGAGCTGTGCCTCGTGCAGAGTCATCATTTCAGACAGAATATCTAGAAATGCTCAGAGAAAGAAAATCAGCATGAGTGAGTTGTGTAGATCCACTGGTCATGGAGAAGGAGCTCAAGGGATAACTCGTTGAGCAGTGGGGGAGTCTCAGATGCATTTCTGCCTCTCCTTCCCCTTTCCCCGTGTCTCTTAGATCAGACTAACCACTCCTGCATCAACACTGGGAACAGCTTGGGCATACTTTACATCTGCTCCCATTAAAGTAATTGGTCTATCATCTAAACTCATAAATAGATGGGAGAGGAGGGGCAAGGAGGACACATGACTGGAAAACGAATTTGCACAAGACTCTGAGCAGCAAGCAAAGTTGCCTTGGAGCTGCTCATTAACCCAGCTGATGACAAAGCAAAAATAATAAAGAAGGTAAGTTCTGAGGCAGCTTTTTAACCAAGGTACTCAAACATCCATTTCCATCTGCCCAGGCTGAGCAACTTTGCATGAATTAGGCTCCTGTGCACCATATGTCTATTTATTTCCATCTTTATCCTCTTTGCAAAGCTGTTTGAAGAAAATATGCCGAGATAGTGTTTTAGAGGTTCAGCAAGATCAGTGCCTGCAACACAAAAGAAAGCAAAAACCAGCCCCAACAGTCCTCCTGAAACAAAACAAAAATAAAACAAAACTCCTGCCCAATCACATCCTAGAATTACCATTATTTGGCTCCACTTTAGGTGCTTCCATGAAATATAATAAATGAAGGAGGTAATTAATAGCCAACAGTCACTTTTGAGCTTAAATAACTCAAAGTTACATCAAATTTAATGTTTTAATTTATTACAAATGCATCGATTATCACCAGACGTAGGGATATAAACCATAAAAAGGAGGGAGAGGTGAACCAGGTCACTAAGTGGACAAGCCTGAAGGCAACAACAGCTGCTTCTGAGCTATTCATGACAATATTTATATGTTCTGTTCTTGAAGGCTTCTGTTCCTGGCTGGTGCTGGGCATAGGGACTAAAGACTCCTCTTGTAATCTGGACAGCTGTTAGAAGGGAGACTGTACAATATTTATATGTTCTGTTCTTGAAGACTTCTGTTCCTGGCTGGTCCTGGGCATAGGGACTATAGACTCTTCTTGTAATCTGGACACCTGTTAGAAGGGAGACTGCAGGCATCTAACTGGAAATTTGAGCAAAAACCAAGCCCTTTGCAGTTAACTTATGTGCACTGAAGTTTTTTTTTTATATCACACCCGGACCTTCTGGGAATGAACAACTTTTGTTATTAATGAAACAGAAGAACCCACACTGGAAAGCCTCCTGAGCATCTGTTTTGGGGAGTTTGGGGGTGAAAAAAAAAGAGAATGGAAGGTGATGGCAGTGATTTGAAAGTGAAGGGTCCTCAGGGAGTTGGGATCTGGTCCAGTCGAAGTTTAAATGGGAGTTTTTTTGCCATGAGAACAAACGAGTTGGAAGCAGAAGTCTCCTAGTTCCTTAGAAAGCAGGTAACCACAGGAAACATCCAGACTCTGCATTTAATTGCCTTATCTTCATGAAAACTTCCCTACTACATTTTGGTTTTGAGAGAAAGGCATTAATAATGGTTTTTATTCACTTCTGAAGCACAGAATTATGTGACTAAAAGCACACAAAAAAACCTCTAAACACCTAGATTCTGCTGCCTGTATTTCACTCAGGGTTTGTTTGTACAACTTCATCCATGCCACAGATTTTGTTCTGCATTGTTTTGTGATAACTGTGATAGATACACTGATTAAAATCACTCTGCCCGCTGACTGAGGGAACTGCTTTGAATAATCCACATAAATGATGATTATGATGGGTTACAACAATTGGGTGTCTTCAATGATGGCCCTGGAGGGTTCAGGCTTCTTCTCAATGTTGTCTCACAACCTGGCTTTGTAGCAGACAAGTCAAACATGGTCAATCAGTGGACAACATAAAAAAAACTTAATGAGTTTTCACTGTCTTCCTTGGGTTAAGTGGAAAGGCTGTCACCAAGGTCTAAAGGTACTTTCCTCCAGAACAAGAGGTAGAAGAGGATCAAAACCAAACACGAGTTTGATTCCATGCTACTTGAGCTAAACCTGAAGATCACTCTGAACATTGCTCTTCAGCATTATATTTTCTTTGATCAATTTGCCACCACTTTGGCTTTATTTGGGGTTGGGTTTTTTCAAGATTTATTCTGTATTTCTTTCCTGAGTAAAACTACGTGGAGCTAGAGGAGTCCACAGAGCCAAGGATGCCTTCCCCAAGTTTTCAAGAAATCTCAAACAGAAGGGAGATAAATACAATAAACACAAAGGTTCATTCTGAGTTTTGTCATTTTACCAGCTCCTGATTTGATATTTATATTGCTCATTTAAAAAACAAACAGAAAACCTCCAACCAACCAAAATAAAAACTCCAAACTGCTGGAAATGAATCAAAGCCTTTAGAAAAGTCTGTAATGCAGATACTAATATCACAGGTCTTGTTATCTCACCAGAAGCATGCTCAGGCTGGCTTGACAAGGACCTCTTCTATAAAAGCATATTGACTGACATTAATTGTGTTCTGGCCCTCTGGGTCTTTATTGGTTGCATCCAGAAATGTTGTTTTCACTGTTTTGGGTGGGACAGATGTTCAGGCTTCTCAGTTGGTAATTCCCATCTTGGTTCCCTTGTCCCACATGACATCAGCTTTGGACTGGACAGGTCCTCCTGCCTTGAACTGTGGTTCTTGGTGAACCTCAGCAACATTAAGAAGTCTTGGGAAACCACGACAAAGTTTTGGTGGTGCCCAGGCAGGTTAACACTGGCATTGAGTGGAGTGACAACTTCTTTGGTTCCAAACCATCTGCTGGATAACAGGCTGTCACGCTGTGTCCACCTGAACCATTGCAACCTCTCTCTGCAGAAGTGGAGAGGAGGATACGAAGGAACCAGCTTCCAAGAATTTGGGGAGAATGGGAAGGGGAACAGGACACTTCTGTTTTCCTGGTAAATAGGCTCTAATTGCAAAAATATAGCTGAGGGTCAGAATAAAATATATTGAAAAGAGAGGACCTTCCAGTTCACTCTGTCTGGTTGAGAAATGAGATGTCCAAAGAAGCAAAAGCCTTGGTGAAGAGGAGAGGGTGCTGAACTCCCACCTAGACATTCCCCCTGATTTCATGCAAGGTGGTATCTAGCCTGACTTGGGTCTTTTCCTCTTGCTTAGGCATAAGAAAAGAGCTTCCTTTGGGGTTCACTAGATCATTCTCAAGGGATGAAGCTCAGATGTTTGCCTTTGGTTGGCCTGGACTGCTAGAAGCTCACAGCAACCACTGTGTGGGGTGTCTCCTGCTGTGCTTTGCTCAGGGGAGGATGCATAAGAGTATTTGTGTATTTGTACAATCCCACCTCTTCACTGGGGTGATACATTTGCTGCAGTTCCTGTAGCAAGCAGTTGCTTTTGAACGGGCTGGTGCAAGTGGGTAAGGAAGTGGAGGTGCCCATCTGTGTGTTTTGTATCATGTAGAAGGTAGGAAGGAATTTATCTTTGCTTCTGGAGGTAAAAAGTAATATTTTCACCCAAGACCTTGTGCAGGCAGGAGCCTTAGCCCCTTGGCATGGGAGTCTGGCAGGATAAAGGGGTAAATGGGAAGTTTACAGATAACTTGTTACCTGAGTAATGATTTTGAGCACAAATCAGACTCTGAATGGTCTGTAGACAAAGTAAAGGGTCAGAGGCTCTGTTACCAACGGTGGTTTTAACAAGGATATTTAGAATTTGTTAATCAAGTGCAGATCCCAGATGTCCAGGGTAGTGCTGAACTTCACCTTCCTGTCCAAAATTCATTTTTCATCTTCTATTAACTCATCAGCAGATCATCTGTTAGAGAGGACTGACAGGGCAAGGGGTGACCAGGGCTTGCTCCATCCAGGACTTGGACAAACTGCCCTGAATGGTTTAAAATCAGCCGAGTGCAGAAGGATGGGATGTTGGAATTTGCTGCAGGGCTTTACCAGCAGGTCTGGCCCATGGATGGGGATGAGATGTCCACTGAATTATGTTCTACTTCATACAGCAGGAACATGTGAGATGAGATTTGATGTCAGGGATGCTGTAACCCTGCAACAATCAGCTGTAGAGTCATAGAATCATTTAGGTTGGAAAAGACCTTTAAGATCCTTGAGTCTAACTATAAACAATATTTGTTTTTAAGTTGAAAAGAGGTTTAAGCCTTTAATGTCTAAGTTGTTTTGTGAAATACTTGATGGAGAAGAACAACCATCTGCATTGCAGGGAGGCAGAGCCCAAATCAACCTGACCTGGAGTGTTTCTAGGGATGAGGTTTCAACTAATACCTATTTTAAATTTAAATTATAAGGTGCAAATCATCTCACGTCATGCTGATCCCAGAGGCAAACGACAAAACCAGGTTGTATGAAGTTAAAGTTGTCCCAGTTGTTGGGTTTGGAATAGTAATATCAGCACAACTAATTCTGGGGTTTGCACCACTGCTGTTGGGGAGCCTCCCAGGCAAGTGGGCTACCAAGTTTAGTCACAGGCAGAGTGCCCATGGATGGTAGGTTGGCCACCAGAGGCTGTCCTGCCTTGTGATGTGGTCGGATATTCTCTTCTCCCAGTAGGTGGAGCGCTAAGCTCAGTTTTTACCAAAACTGCTCCTTTTCCTGAGCTTCCAGTGGGCCCCTGTGGATCATTTAAATGAAGGAGTGCTTGGGCAAGTCTCGTGTCCCATGAACCTGCTGCTCTTTGAGATCCCTTTTCAACCAGCCATCAGCTCCTGCTGCCACCCCATTTGATGGAGGGTAGTGTGGGGGGTGAAATACCCTTTAATTCCTCCTGCTTTTGCCTAATCTTGCATTTCCTTACACAGACCTGTGAGCTGTTGTCACTTTGGATGACACCAGGAGCAGGTGGAGAACCCAAACTTTAACCCTTGCATCATGTTTTACCCATCAGCTTTCCTCCACTCAGCCTCCATCAGTAAACCAGGGACCACGTCCACCCCAGGGAGGGTGTATTGATACCCCACAGAGGATTTTGATGGCTCCATATCATCAATTTTCCCTGGAGATCATAAAGTTTTCCCTTTGTTGACATTTAGAGGTGGTGTTTTAGCAGCACGACCTGCTTGTGGTTTCAACCTACACTGGGGACATTCTGTAGGAATAGTTTCCCAAGTTTTTTTCCTGTTCCAGGCCAACCTTTACTCTGTGCAGTGATGTCCAGTGCTGCTCTATCTGTGTGGCCTAGGTTTTGATGTAACTCTTCTCCCAGTCAATACCACTCTGGGTTTAAAGTGATCTTCTTAACTTTAGTTACCTCACCTACCCCTTGATTCCACTTTGTGACTGGTTGATCATCCTTAGCATGAGCATTTACCCATCCCATCTTGAAAGGGGCTTTCCTGCCTTTGTCTAATAGTAATTACCTTGAATCACAGCTCTGGGAAGGTCCAGGGCAACGACTTCCCAATGATCACAAGCCCACTGTTCTGAGAAGCTGGGACTTGGGTTCACTCCATGACTTCATAAATAATCCATGAGACTTCTTGCCAATTTGTCGTGGATGGAATGATGCATCTCACTCAGAAAATTGAG
>NW_008632811.1:3527-10355 GCF_000691845.1 Merops nubicus | reverse complement strand
GGGGCAACGACTTCCCAATGATCACAAGCCCACTGTTCTGAGAAGCTGGGACTTGGGTTCACTCCATGACTTCATAAATAATCCATGAGACTTCTTGCCATCCTGCCAACTAGGCCAATTTGTTGTGGATGGAATGATGCATCTCACTCATAAAATTGAGGCAGCAATGTGTTTATTGATATAAACCAGCCCTATGACAAAGTCTGATAGTGAATGTGGCCGTGGTTTAACAAGATTGTGCAGAAGCTCACACACAACCCACGAGCAGATAGAATCATGGAATTGTTTGTGTTGGAAAAGCCCTTCAAGATCACCAAGTCCAACCATCAACCCAACATTACCAGGTCCCCACTAACCCACGTCCCTCAGCACCACATCTTCACGGCTTGGAAACCCCTCCAGGGATGGGGACTCCACCACTGCCCTGGGCAGCCTGGTCCAGGGCTCTTCAGAAAAGAAATTTTTCCTGATATCCAACCTGAAGATCCCCCAAGATGTGATCTCTAGGCATCCACACACAATGCTGCAACACATCCCAGTGCATGCCTAGGTGCATCTAGGAGGAGAAATCAATTTTCTGGTGGTTTCCTGTGTTGCCTTTCATCCCCTCAGCCTAATTAAACAAGAAAAATACTTCACATCTCATCTATCAGCCTGCAGACAGAGAGACTGAACTGTGACTCCCCACACTTCCATCCTGTGGTTCAGAGAGAGCTGGAGGGATAAACTGCTCTGTGGTGGCATCCTCATGTGGACACATGCAAGGGATATGGTGTCCCAAGATCCAAAGCTGGCCAGCTGCCATGCTGTGCTGGAGGTGGCTGTGTCAGGTTGGACAATGAAGGTAAGAAGAATGGGTGGTGGATACAGCGTATGGAAAGCTTGTCATGTCTACTTTGGCCTGGATAGGAACCATCTTTTGAGGCACAGATTGTTTGGGTTGGAAGAGACCTTTAAAGGTCATCTAGTCCAACCCCCCTCTATAAGCAAGGACATCTCCAACTAGATCAAGCTACTCAGAGCTGCATCAAGCCTGACTCGAGAGTCTTAAGCTTGATGAGTCCTTCCTTTGCTGACCACCAAAAAAGTGATTTACCTTCTGGCTGGCTTATCTTCTGACACATTTCAGATAGGAGGACAATGTAGAGGGGAAGGAGAAGAGGGGAGGAGTGAAGGATCAGAGTCATTTTTGGAGAGATATGGCAGAGCAAGAGAAGGATTGTAAAGAAACCTTATCTCCTTCCTGCCTGTTCTCTCACCGCCGTTGGGATTATGCAAATGAATCATTCAAGTAGATTTCCCTGGTAATTAAAAACTCTGCTCTTTTTAATTAAACTTTCCCTCCAGACTGAGGGTTTTTTTTGTTTTTTTGTTCCCCCTAGAGAAACTAATCTTTACAAGACTTTATTTTTCCCCCCCTTCCTCTCTTCTCTTCTCTCTTCCTTTCTCTTCTCCTTCAAAATTGTCAAGGCCCATCACGGGCTGACTTGAAGACTGAGTTAAATGAGAACTTGCAGCAGAAGGCAAGAGGAGAAAACTTTGACTCTGGGTTGAAGAAGGGACCTGGAGTCGAACTTCAGAGCGTGGGAACTGGTTTGAGGGTTTGTACACGGGAGTGAAAACAAAATGAGAGGAAAATCAAAGCAAGGCAGCGTGGAAAAAAAAAACAACCCAGTTTAAGTGATTTTAGCTCTTGAGATTTGATGGGTAGGATGTTTGCAAGTGGATCTAATTAGTAGCATATC
The DNA here is from genome assembly GCF_000691845.1 of Merops nubicus. Classification (NCBI taxonomy): domain Eukaryota; kingdom Metazoa; phylum Chordata; class Aves; order Coraciiformes; family Meropidae; genus Merops; species Merops nubicus. The sequence goes on along the minus strand of NW_008632811.1, from coordinate 8,610 downwards.
TCTAATGAACTCCATGTGCTTGAAGATTTAGCTGTGGGTCGTGAGAAATTGGCAGGGTTAAACTCCATGAGCAATTGCTGCTCATCGTCACTTTGGAGCCTCTTTTAGGTGCACGTGTTCCCAGCAGCCAATGGAAACAGGTTCTGCCTCAGACAGACTCATATAGTGCTGTCAGTGTTCTCCTTGACCAGTGTTAGGCTTAGGGGTGGTGTTTCAATGGAGAACTTGAGTGCCTGTGCTGTTGTCATTGTCATTGCCATGTCCTGTCCCCAGTGCGACAGGATGGGAAGTGACAGACACAATAAGTCCAGAGGAGATGAGTTATCAGAGAGCTGGTGAGGCTTTATTGGGCAGTGTTCTGTCCCGGTTAGAAGGCAGAATTGTGTCCCAACTCCCTTATCCCTCAGTTTCCCAGATAGAGAGGTAAATAAGGAAGGCAGGGGGAATGAAAACCTTGCACCAAATTGAAAATTAACAAAATGAAATATATTTAACAGGGAACAGAAAGGAAGAAGGGAAGGAGTTTAACAGGGTAAGGGGGGTTATAGGAACAACAAGGTAAGGAAGATTAAACTTCCAAATATACAAAACCCAAATGTTGTGCTGAGGCTCCCCAGTGCTGGATCTCGCTGGATTGAGGTGGATTGAAGCTGGATGCACAATCCTTGGACGTGGATGGAGGCAGGGAAGAGTCTGTAGATCAGGCCCAAGTCTCCAAGATGGCCACGGCCACGTGTAGCACAGGGAGCAGCAGAGCAGCGTGTGCCCAGGCACAAGGTCAAAGGAGCAAGAGGAAGAGGAGCAAGAGAAAGAGTCGTGCCTTTCTCCCCTTTTTATAGACCTTGGCAGGAAGTCCCAAAGACAGGAAAAGGGGAGTGGGAATAGGACAGGTGTACACCCCTTTCATTCAGGCCTGTGCCTGGTTTAGGGTTTCAGATCTCCACCCACCAGGGGCAGCAGGTTTCAAACCATTACAGGCAGGCTTTAGGTGCAGTTATTAGCCACACGTGGAACACATGACACATAAAGAATCAGAAGTGCTCCATGTATCAAATCTTCTTGAGGATCAATGAACTGTTCAGTTTTGGGTTTGTTTTTTTCACTATTTCTTTTTCTCCAGCCCTATTTGAGACATATAGAGAGACCATGGAGAGCAAACACAACTCCTGTCCTATGCCTGCCTGGCTCCTTGCTTCCATATTTTCTTTTCTGTGGATTAAAATCAATAAGATGATGCTTCCAGGAGAAACTAGTGGCCACTTTCTCCTGCCTACAGCATGCTCAGTCTCAAAGCAGGTCAGGTTTGCTGCAGCACGGTGTCCATCACAGGTATATGGATGTTTCTTGGGCCTGTTTTAATCTGAGATCTCAAAGCTGAGATAAATATATGATATAAGATGTATCAGCAACCAGTTTCTTAAAGTTTGGAGTTACCAAGTGTAAGAAGCCAAAGGGAAGAGGTGGGACATTAGAGTGAGGTTATCTTTCTAGTGTGGTGCAGAAATTCTTCTCTAAGCTTCAAGGAGAAGACAAATTCTATCCTCGTTTAAGCCAAACAATTGAGAGAACATCATGCTAGGTATTCAAAAATGTCTTTACAATGCTGAAAAGTACAGGATGTTTCTGTACTTCATCTGAAATTGCCTGCTTGAAAGGTATCTTTTTCTTTTATCTGAAAAAAAATTATTTAAAGAGGAAAACACAGCAGAAAATAAGCCCCCAAAAGCAAAACACAGTGTTCTGATGTCTCTGAAACAAACCTTTCCTTTCAACCAAAGTTTTCAGTTCTAATGTCTTTTGTTTCAAGTTAGCAACGTTTCAGAAGTTACTCAGATTGAAAAATTCAATAAGTGTTGGAATTCTCCATGAATCAGAAAGTCTGGTCCACTTTTAACTCAATCCCTTCCCAGTTACTCGTTTTCCTTCCATCCCCAGCAGCGTGGAAATGGGTTTTTCCTTTTGAACGAGGTTTGTTGAGTCCCTTGGAGTGATTCTTTTTGAACCAATTCACTTTTGAATCACTTGGAGTCATCATCTCACGTTGCCTCCCCGAGCCCAGACCCCAAGAAAAATGTTTCCCTTTTCTTTCTGTTCCTCTGTCCTCTCTTATTAAGTCTTGTACTTTGTGGTCTCTGATACGTGCCTGCCACCTTCATGAGAAATTAACTGGCATAATTTATTCATTTACATTCAGATGCTGCACTGTGGACAGGAGAGGTTGACAAATGGTTTGACAGTGGCTGGTTAAATGCAGCACAGCAATAGGCCAAGCTCAGATAAGACTAAAGGGATGAAATCAAAGAGAGGAATCTCCTTCAAGAAGAGCAGAACCTCGTTCGAGTGTCTGCCTGTGTCAATAAATGACAAAATAAGTTATTCTTCCTTTAAAGTAGTTTTTTTTCCTTCACCTTTTTGCCAAGAATAAATCCTGGCTCTCCCTTGGAAGAGCAACTGTCAGCACTGACACTTTGGGAGTGGTGGATGTCATCCTGTTCCCTTTAATAAGGTCACTGCCTGTTTCTGAAGACCAGGGCACACTGCTATCAGATTTGATGATGGCAGTGAAGGAACTGATTAGTTTGGGAGATCTTTCCCTGGCCAACCTGCAACTCTGCCTTCCCAGTTTAAAGATTCAAGACCAGTGATGGAGACTAATCATGAGCTAATGATTAATAGCACAGAAAATCAAGAGGTTTCCATTTTCTCTTATAGCCAAATTACTGCAGACTGTGACTGGGAACCCAAAGGCTTGCAAGGTGCTGGCTTAGAAACCTCAGAAAAAAAGGGATGCAGTCTCAGATGTGACCTCAATTTTGGGTCCCAAAGGAGTATTCTGAGTGGTGAACTGTAGCTTTAATGTTTTTTTGCCTCCTCTTCTCTGAGCCAATCAAGCAGGGATGTTTGTGGGGGGATAGAAGACATCTGGGGTCAGATCTCAGAAAACCTGGCTGTCTGTATTAGGGTATTGGATGAGCACAAAGGATCATCCTGCTTTAGATTTGGCAGGCAAATATGATCAAGGGCTGGAGCACCTGGTTGTGAGAGTTGGGGTTGTTCAGTCTGGAGAAGAGAAGGCTCTGGGGAGACCTTAGAGTACTTAAAGGGGGCTTCAGAAAAGATGGGGAGGGACTCTTGGTCAGGGTGTATAGTGGTAGGATGAGGGATAAAAGTTTTAAACTGAAAGAGGATAGATTTAGGGCATATATTAGGAAGAAATTCTTTGCTGTGAGGGTGGTGAAGCAGTGGAACAAGCTGCCCAGGGAAGCTGTGGATTCGCCATCCCTGGAGGTGTTCAAGACCAGGCTGGATGTGGCTTTGAGATTCCTGATCTAGTGGAAGGTGCTCCTGGCCATGGCAGGCAGGTTGGAACTAGATGATCCTTAACTTTCCTTCCAACCCAAAGTGTTCACTGATTCTTTGATTCCATGATTACCAGGACAGCTCTATTTCCTCATAGATCACGAGAATGCTGCCATTTTATATCACTTGGCTAACTCACAACTATATGAGTGACTTTTCCTACATAAAATTGTTCTCAGTTCCTTCTCCTCCTGCTCCAGAGTGTATCTATCCATTAGCACATAGCTTGTGGGCACCTGGATCTTTTTCTTGTAGCTATGACTTCCTGAGGTTAATAACATCTTGTCCTTTTATGCTGCTTGCTAACACCTCCAACCCTGGGATTCCCACTGGTGTGAAACAAACTATAAATTGGCATACTCAGGTGGATTTTTCTTATTCTGCTGAATTTTTGTCATCTTTAATTTCATGTTGTTACCCCTGGTTACATTTATTTTATTTTATTTTATTTCAAATAGAAATGCCAACCATTCCTATGAATAAATCATCCCCCGTTCCTCTTGGGGAAAACCAAGCAGATGGGATTTATTTTTTAATCATTAAAATGTTATCGAATTTTCCTAGCAAATAATTGTTCTGTATTTAAACAGCTTGGGAGCAAAAAGCAGGTACTCAGAAGTTACATCTGCCAAACAGAACAACAGAATATTAAGTCCTGATCTACTTGCAGGGTCACGCTCCAGACACACGTTACTTAAATCAGTGGATCCTGAGGGTGCTTTCAAGACACTAGACTAGGAGCATTCAAGCTTGGAAAATGAGGATAAGAGGAGGAGCAGGAAGCTCCACTAGCATTCCATGCTAAATAGTGACACTTCATTTTTCTTTTAGAAAACCATGCTCTAGAAAGCAATGAGCTTAACCTCCTAGATATTAACTTCTCCAAGGTGGCCAGAACCGTGACTGCAGATTCCACCTTCTCCCAGGGACCAAAAAAAAGAGCTGAGAACCCACCCTGAATCATGACTAGGACCAAAATCTGGTGGATTGGAAGGAGAATGTGCCTTGCCTTGAGGAGGACCTTGGTGGATGGAGGGAAGAGGACCCAAATCCATTGTTCTTCACAAGAAGGTGTGTTGGAATAGGAGGTATAACCCTGGCACTTGTGCCAACCTCCTTTGCCTCCAATCTTGAGAGACAGTTGTTGGAGTTTCTAATGGGATGGTGGCACATTTTGGGAGAGCAGTGAAATATCTGGGGTCGTTTCTGGGAGTCACTTAGTTCATGCTACCCAAAGAGGTGTTGAAATAATGAAGATTATTTGGCCTCTTGAATGCAAGCCCAGTCAAAACAGTCCTTTTAGTGGAGGATGGACACAGGACCCCTCTGAGTGATTGCACAGAAGGTGTTTCCAGTAGCTGAGCATCCTTGACAGTAGATTGTACTAGGTGACAGTGCTGCCATCAAGACCTCAGACACCCCCCCTTTGTTTGCAGGTGGAATTCATCCCATTTGGAAAGAGCATCTATGTTATTTTAACTGTGCTGCTGCAAGTCATCTGTGAGATATCAAATGCAGGACACCCCAGGAACTGTACCACATTTTGGGCTAGATTTCTTTTGCATATATATCTATACACATAAAGTCAATGCTTCCCTTTTCCCTTTCCCCTTTTCCTCTTTCCATTTTTCCTCTCTTCTCCCTTTTCCCCTTTCCCCCCTCTTCTCCCTTCTCCCCTTTTCCCCTTTTACCTTCCCCTTCCCCTTATTCCCTTTCTTTGGTC
>NW_008632811.1:3179-3508 GCF_000691845.1 Merops nubicus | reverse complement strand
GAACACAGAAGGGTACTGACCACAGATTATTTTCTCTCTCATTTTCTCTAGAAATAAAGGATTTCTCTACAATAACATTCACCCATAAACCTTTCTTCAACAATAGGTAGGAGAGGACAACAACTGCTTCAGCACAGACTGAGTCCAACAGCCATGCTATACTCTGAGATATTTCAAAGGGGTATGTAAAACAGCCTAAATTTTGGGCTGAATTCAGGTTTTAGTTTGAATTATTGGAAAGGAACAGATTCAGGAGCTGGGAGTCCAACTATTTCCTACCTGTGCCTGGTTCTCCATCTTTTCTGGACAGCATTGCATTAGTCCTGCTG
>NW_008632811.1:0-3149 GCF_000691845.1 Merops nubicus | reverse complement strand
TGAAGTCATGGGTTGAATTCAGCAGCTACTTTAAACCTGGATTTCTCTGGGCCTCATTTTTTTTTGAGCGATGTCTCTCCAGGCCTCTCATTTTTCTCCCCAGAAAAGGCATTTGTACTTGTCTCTGTAGAATTGTGGTGGTTTCTGTGCTGCAAATGTGCTTTTCTTGGCATCAGCTCTCGTACAAATAACTCAGAGCTGGACTCTTCTCCCTGGGTTCAAAGAGTCACTGCTTGAATGAGAGCTGCTGTTGGCTCTGATACGGACTCTTATTGAAGAAACCATTAAAAGAGAGGTGGAAGATGCCTTTTTTTAGGCTTTACTTATTGCCCATCCTCTGGCTAAACTAATGAATGAAACATTCAGAAGCCAACTCACTCCCAACCAAAAGCCCTGCCATGACTTGTCCTTGTAATGAGTTTGACTTGGCTGTCTCTGAGCTGTTCCAAAAAGCCAGAAAATTTTGTCAGAGGAAAAAAAACCATTCACGTTGCAGACTAATTGAGATGGCAGTTGGTAAATCTGGTCTGTAGGGCTGCTACACGTCTGCTTGGGTTCGTACATAAAAGGATCCTCCCAGCTAAATCTCTCAGACTCCCTTCCCATCTGGGTCCTGCCCATCAGTGGGGTGGGCACTACCCAAAAAACAGATGCTGCTGGGCACTGGGGTGCCCATCCTCTGTGGAATTAGTGACAGGGCTGTCCTAGAAAGCTGATATACTAATAATGCCTTCTCTAGCAGAAGGGAGAGGAATTTAGAGAGGAATTTGGTCTGTGCTGACAAAAGCAGGATGCAGTATCAGTAAAACACAGGTGATGGCAGCAAAGTATAAAAGCAAGACGGCTGGGAAAATATCAATTACTTTTAATAAGGAGCTGGGAAACTTATAAATCTGGGAAGCTATCTTTGGGGGGCCTCTGATGGTTTGAAATGAAGCATTATTAATGCACCATCCTGCAGGACAGCAACATTCCCCTTCATTACAGCAGCACCTGCTAGAAAAATATTTGCTCATAACAGTGGCTGAGAGTGGCCGTAGCAGAGAGAGAGGTGTAATTGTTCCCATGCTAATTAAGAGAGGCACAATATGGTCCCTGTGGAACTCATTGGCCCTTTCCTTTCTGTTGTTAGAAGCTTATGACTTTCAAAACCATCCTCCTTTCAGAGGAGTTACAACTTTGGGAATACATCTGAGATCACTGTGGGTGGATTTAATCCTGGGCAACGGAGTGCATGGCTGTGATTTCTTGCCTGGGTAATTTTCCCTCAGCCCTGTTAGTGCATTTTTAATGGAGGTTAAGTGCTGGCTCAGAAGGCAGGGATGTGCCTGCAGGTATTTCTGGGCTTGCTCGAGCACCTGAGCAGTAACTCTGGCAAAGATGCACGTGGTTGTTTACACAGAGAAGGTTTCTTTTACATCCACCAAGAGGCAGGGTCTCAAACGTCCCCTTTGCATCACTTGGAGCCACTGAAGGATCCCAATGCTCCTCCCCTGTAGGCACATTGGACAGATAAACTTGGCCAGCTGGAGGATTTTGGTCTGTTCTAAGTATGGTTTAGTATCCCACATTTCCCAGAGTCCATAGTTAATAGGTGGGTAGGGTACTTCCTTTCCCCTCTAAGACCCTATCACCCTTTTTCCACCCATGGAGTGGCTACTTGAGCAGTTTTGTGGCTGGACCTCCTATCCAGTTACCTTCAAGCTAGGATGAAGTGAACAGGCTACTTTGCAGAGACTCCAAGAGCCCTCAGGTTGCACCAGAGGAGGTTTAAGTTGGACATGAGGAAAAAAACTTTCTTCCCTGAAAAGTTGTCAAGCCCTGGAACAGGCTGCCCAGGGAGATGGTGGAGTCCCCATCCCTGGAGGGATTTAGAAGCTGTGTAGATGTGGTAATGAGGGGAATGGTTTAGTGGTGACCTGGCAGTGTTGGGTTAACAGTTGGACTTCATGATCTCTTGACTGGTTGGACTTGAAAGGTGTCTTCCAACCAAAGTGCTTCTGTTGTTCTATGACTTAACTCCACTTCTCCAGCTGCACATCTCAGTTGTGGGGACAGGTTTCCAGCCATGAAGAACCTTGAAGAGCAGCCAGTCCTTGGTGGAAGTGTAGTCCTGTGGCTCAGCAGTCAGCACCAGCTTTCCCAGTGCCACTAACAAGTGTAATAAGCAGCCCTGGAGCTGTCAAGTCACTTTGCATCTCCCTGACGTGGGATCATCCAAAGCTTGCTCACTGCCTGGCAACCCTAATAGGTGTTAAGAGCTTCAGTGAAAGGGCTGCTTAAGTTGACAACTAACAACATGCCCTGGCCTTGCTGTGTCTGTCACTGTCTGACTAATACATCTTGTCAACAGCGTGGTTTTTTTGGACAAATCCCTTGTATCACCTGGGGAAAGGCCAGGAGTGAGTGAAAATCCTGCTAGAAGAAGCTGAATCAGCCTTGATTTTGCCAAGGTAAGGAAAGACCTGAAGCACCCCAGGAAAAACGAGGGGAACAGAGCAGTGAAAGCTCTTGGCAAAACAGGAGAGTTGTGTTTGTATGGGCTGGAGAAGAAAAGGCACAGGCTGCTTCCAGGAGATGAGCAGATGCCCCTGCTTTCCAGAAGAACGGATGGGTCTCATCAGTGACTGTGGTGCAGATCACAGCAAGATGGTGGGACTGGCAGTGGAGTCCTCAACCCACCCTGTCCTCCCACATCTGATCACTCGTGGAGTAGCTGAGCTCTGAGCTGACAAGTTCATAGGCTACTGCAGGGCAGCTCTGGGCTCCTTCAAGGACCTCAAGAACTACCACATAGCAGTTCAAGGTCAACGGCTCAACTTGCCAGGGCTGATTTTACCATGCCAAAAGTGCTTTCCTCTTACCTCTGTTGACACCAGACAACAAAATCCAGCTGAAGTCCACCCTTAGGCCTCACTGTTAGGTGAGGGTGGTCTTGGCCTTCAAGCTGGTCTTGGATAACACATTTATTTCAAGCCAAAAGGTGAAGATCAAGTCCAAGCAACTTTCCAACAGTCCTGTGGGTTCCTCATGGAGAAGAAAACCAGAGTACCTGGTGGCACAGTTGAACACTGGTGGAAATGCCAATAAATGGGTGAAGCGTGGAACACATTGGGTTGAGTCTCACTCCAGGAGTCTCTGAGCTGGTG
>NW_008632810.1:2997-6936 GCF_000691845.1 Merops nubicus | reverse complement strand
CATTTCTGGATCATGGACCATGTGCATGAATTTTTCATTTTGAATCAAGTTTCTCTGTCTCCTGTCAAAAGTCCTGAGCCCTGTGCCAGTGCAATGAGAGCAGTGGCCCAGCCATCCCCTAATAGCTATTACTTCTTAATAAAGAGCAGCACTTAGGCAAGGGATGAGGTTACTGTTGGAGGGGTCCTGATCAATCCTTGACAACATGATCTGGATCCACCACTTGCTAAATAATTACTCTGCAGCATGGATACCATTTCCAGAGGAGGCGTACATTTGTCATATTAAAACCCAAATCAAACACATAGAAGAACAGGAGGATCTGACTTCTCAGTAACACTTGAGCTCACATGAGCCACCAGAAAAGTTAAGCAAAGAGAAAAAAGAAAAAAAAAAAAAAATCAAAGTGTAAGATCAGTTAAACATTGCTGAGTCACCTACCTTTTGGAAGAAGCAACAAAAAGCAAAGAAAACTAAACCCTGAGAAGGCAGAGTTGCATGTGCTGAGACTATAGAGTGCTCTGCTACTTCTGGTTCTTAATTTTATGCATACCTCTAATAAGCACATCATTTGTCCACTGTCATAGTTACAGGGGCTGGCACCAGTTTATCATTATGTGGGTATAACCAAAAACTGTATATTCTATACCCTCTATGTCATTGCTAATGGGCTGTTAACAAGTCATTGGTAGCAGCTGCCCAGGGCAAACCTCACACCCCAGGCTACAACAGGTAAAGAAAAAGATCCAGGGAGGTGTTAACACCCTCACATCCATTGGGAGGAGTCCTCTCTGCTAATGGATTATCATGGACCCAGCTGCACTGACAATGGCCTAGCTCATCAAGGAATCCAAAAATATCCTACCATCCACAGAGTTAAATGACCCATTGTGCAACTCACGGCCCTTGGGGGGAGGTACTGGACAGTCCCACTGAACCTGGGGATATATGAGCTTCGGGTTTTGGGACTGGGGGACCACTCATCGGATCCAGAGGGAGAGCAGAACTCCAGCAGAACTGTTATTGCCACTGTCGGGGAGACTGCCATAATTTTTTTCAACAGAAAGACGACCATCATCCCAACTGACAGGTTTCCTTTCCTTTCCTTCTGCTTTGCATCCAGGGGAACCACGCAGTGCTCAGCACAGGAGCTAACGGGCACCGTGCTGTTCCTGCCCCAGGGTACTGGGTTGTACTTTGTCCTTGTGGGTCAAAGACAGTATTTTCACTGTGTATCATTGTGTGTATATACATTTTCTAATCCTTTTAGGAAATTTTAACTCTGACTTGTGATCTCTTTAAATTCATTTCTCCCACCGGTTTACTTCTAAACCAGCATACCACCCACACATTTTTCCCTTTTTATAAATTACATTTTGCTTTCCTCAGAAACGACACAAATGAAATCATTCCCCAGGAACCATCTTTCTTGCTCTATATTAATATGCTACTTAGCACAAGAAATCCTAGTCCAAGATTGTCATTCTTATGCAGCAATGCACCTCAAATAATAAACAACAGTATAATATTTTATGGAGAGACATAAATTACTGGGAAACTACTAACCACTCTGAAGAGTATATATGAACCTTACAATTACAGTAAGAGGTTTGTGGTGCAAAGATTTGTCTCTGGACCTTGGAGTACTGATGAATTTCACTCCCACAAAGCACACAAACAACTGGAAATGGTGTTAATAGCAGCTGAGGACACAAGCTGTGAAGAAGTGGCCTTATTTTAGGACTCCTCTCAGTCATCCTGCTTCACCGACCCAAAGCTTCATCAAGACCATCCATAGGGGATGTGACTCTAGGTCTTCAGTGCACTCAGCTGTATTCCCTTTGAATTTTTCAAAGCTTTTGTGGGATTTACATTGCACTGCTTAGCCTTCCGCCCCATCTTTAGGGTTTGATTTGGAAAGGGAGGCCACACAACATAGACCACCAGTCCCTCTCCTGCTCTGATGCAAATCCAACATGAAGGTTGAGTTCCTTGTCTTGTGAAATCCCAGCCTCATGTGAGCCTGTTTGGACTTCTGCCCTTGACAATTTACACTGGTCACTTGCACCATGGAAAATACCATGCAAATAGGTGCCTTTGGATGCCAGACTCAGGGAAGCAGATCTCAGGTCAAGGCGCCTTCTCTTCTAGAGGCATACTGGAGAAATGCCAGTAAATTAAATCCTCAGCAATGGGGTCATGATTTTGATATAAGGAAAGAATTAATTAAAAAATTATTCCACTAACCAGTACGAAATACTTAAAGAAAAAGAGACTTGAATAACTAACAGGATGAGCCTTGACATACTAACAGAACATCCTGATTCACTACCTGAGGCAATCAGAATAAATGAATGAAAGCTAACATATGCAGAAACATTCACCCTTATCTAGAAGAAAGAACAAGAACTAACAGACTAAAACCAACATACATCACAAACTTATCAGTAAAGAATGGTGAGTAAGAAAGAGCAGATATTTAGCAAGGACAAAAACTGAAACAGAACTGACTCAATTCTGCAAACTTGCCAAATCACCACACTCCAGGCAAAAGGTAAAAAGAACATCGCGAGGATGACATGCAGCCTTCCTCCCGGCGACCACTGCCCGAGTTCCGGAGACCCTTGCCCACGATTATCAGGAGGGACTGCGCAAGCACAACGAGGAGGAGTTGTAGGCAGGGACCATAGAAATGATTACTCAGAAGAGACTGCCTTTTTCAGGATTAGGTAATGAATATGTATAGGCATTATTTGAATATATAGTATTTCATTGTATAAATATGAGATAGTTTGCCACTTCCGGTATGCACATTTGTGGTGGAGTGATACCCCGCGCATCTGCATACAACAAACATACCTACTATATAACCTTCCAGGTTATAGAGTCTGTTTCCACACGTCAAGTTGGCTCAGCTGGGGAATTTCACTGCTAAGACACTGTGTGCAAGTTTCAAAATTCACTGAAAAGGAGTAAAAAAAAAAAAAAAAAAAAAAAACCAAACAAAACCAAAACTAAATCTTTGCAAAGCATTGCCTTTCACAAAGATTAATCTGAAAAGTAGCTGGTTAGCCCCAAACCTTTAAATAGTTAATGGTATAAACTCCACATACTTATTTATGGGTACATTCATGAAAATGAAAACTAAATTGTATTTTCACACAACTTTAGGAAAAAAAAGAAAGACTAAAAAAAAAAAAAAAAAAGAAAAAGCCCCAACAACAATAACGAAGGTAAATCTTTAAAATCTGAGACAGGGTGCAGGAAGAGGGGGTAAAGCTCTGCAAACAAAACTAAATCAAGTGCAGTGTTTTTCTCCTTCACAAAGTGAAACAAGTTTTTCCTAAAATAATGCTTCCTTGTTTTTCTGGCAATTAGTGTCCTAAAGGATTAGCCTACAATCACTGTCAAGTGTTTGCCTTTCCCAGCCAGAACAAAATCATGCAAGTTATTGCACATTTCTCTGTAACTATTGCCCATCCAGGTAGCTACAGTATGAGACCAAAAGTTGCCTGCATTTAGCCAGCAAGGAAGTGCAATATTCTTTAAGAAAGGCATTGCCTGGAGTGGATTTTTATGAAGAAACAGAATTCATTAATAAATAAACCAGATGGGAATAAGTCAGTCTAGGGCATTAGCAGCTCCTAGTGCAATGAATCCCTGATCTTGCTTGAGGGTTTTTCCTACAAATAACAAATAGAACATTAACATTTTTGAATCCCTGATCTTGCTTGAGGGTTTTTCTACAAATAACAAATACAAAAATGTTAATGTTCTATTATCATCAGTCATGCTAAGGACTCTGTGTCCAGGAACCTTGATATGGAACAGCACAGTTCAAATAAACCAGATGTCAACTGTTGTGACAAGCAGAGCACGCCGTAGTTAGGGGCCAGTGGTCGGAAGATCTCACGATGTAACGGAAAGCTTAGACCGCCC
>NW_008632810.1:0-2966 GCF_000691845.1 Merops nubicus | reverse complement strand
TGGCTTGTCATATATAAGCAATTGCAACGACGCAATAAACGCCATTTGCTGCATCCTCCACATTGGAGCCTGTGTCTCGATGGCCCTCAAAGGCAGAGGTTGAGTTGCCGCGATCCCGGGTCTGAGTGTTGGTGACAACAGTCAACATATTCTTTTATTTCCACCAGTTAAGGTACATATTGACTGTTCTGATCTGAGTCTCTCACTTGAGCATTTTTCCCTTTTCTGCAACCACAACTCATGAGCAGTTTTGCATCTCTAATGACTTTTCCCTATAAGAGATAAGGCAAGAAAAACATCAGCACAATCTGAAGACCAAGAGGCTCATATTTACAACCAAAAGCATGGGAAGAAAGGGCATTAGGGAAGTCTGTAGACTCATCCTGCATTGCTGAGAGATACCCTTCCACAGAGGGGTGGCTCCCAAGCTGTCAAGGAGACTTCCCCAAAGGCCAATATCACAGCATCAAGGATGTCACATAGACAGGTGCAGAAGGAAAGCAAGATGCCTAGAAAAGCACAGTTGGAATATGGACAAGCCAAGCTGAAAAAGAACAGGTTATTTTAACCCAATGTTTTCATACACATACATGAACAGGAACAAATCTATCATGCTCAGAGAGTACAATTACCAAACTGGAGTGACATGAGGTAAAGTTCATACACCAGGATTTCTGTTCACCCTTACCAAGTTAGTGCTTACTTGCTTCTAGTGCATCTAGATTTGGTGAAATAAAGTCTACAGGTGTGACTTGTCCTCATTAGGATAACTGGTGGATATAACCACTGGCAAGTCCTTGCCTGGAGTTCAACAGCCCACCCTCACCAAACACAGCTGGCACAAACCCTGCAACTCTGATTTCAGCTGGATGAATTTATATGGAAAAGGAGACATCAACATTAAAACAGTTAATGAGCTTAGCCAAGTGGAAGCACTCTGCCCTAAATGATGAGGAAGGAAAAGGAAATGATTAAAATTAATTGCAGCCATTGCTCAAGTGTTAGGCCACAGCAGAGAGAGAGGAAACTGGATCCTTACATGACTTGCTGATGGTCAACTTGTCCCAGTATCCACTGCAAAGTCATTAGGCTGAAAAAGATACTCCAGCCCTTTTTACACCACAAATCGAGGGAAAACTACATTTTTAGACCCTTCTCTGGCTTCTAGGACATACTGTCATGCAACCTGAGCTCATGGCAAACCATGTTCTCCTGTCCAGCTGGACTCATCATCAGTTTTATTTAACAGAGAGAAATTGCAAGATGCTGCCCATAATCACCTGGAAAATCAAGAGCACAGGGAATATGAACCCAAAACTTACTTTTTTTTTTTCTTTTTCCCTGACAGTGCAAGGGCTCTTCCATCAAGATGCTGCCCATAATCACCTGGAAAATCAAGAGCACAGGGAATATGAACCCAAAACTTACTTTATTTTTTTTTCTTTTTCCCTGACTCTTCCATTCCCTAAAAAAGCAAACAAAAGCAATGCACCAGAGGAATAATCCCATCTCCTTTTCCAACTGCAGATGCACCTCTCCTAATGTGCATCACCCAAATTAGCTACTACCTCTGCCTTTTTTAGGAAAGCTTAATATGAACAGATGCTTAATTTGGGAACAGGTGTCTAACATTAGATACATTAAAAAGAAAAAAAAAAGCATATGGACAATGTTTGCAGCCAGTCACAAGTCCATTCAAGAGCATATGGAGGCCCTGTCATTCAGGGGTTTCCTCACATATACCAAGCAGTTCAGTGGGGTTAGGGAAAGGGGCTTCTGTTTGGATGCTTCTGTCTGGAATCAGATTAGAAGAAAGCATGATTTTCCACAGCACGTGCCTTGTGTTCATTTAACAGGCACACGCAACTTCAGCTTTTATTCAGTGATCTGAAACAGAGCCCTCCAGGGTGCTAAGGGTCAGTGAGTTTTTGTTTGTTTATTTGTATGTTATTTTACAGTTTCTAGTGCCTAAGGAGTTTATTAAGAAATTAAAATACCTTGCTGGGGCTATGCTGCTGTGGTTGTTGCCTCCTAATATATCCCTCCCTCCTTTGTTCAGCAGCACCTAATGCTTACAGGGGAGGGAGAGGAGAACACTACAAAGAGAGGAGCCTCATCTCACTGGGCACTGATAGGATAGAAGATAGGTATGTCTTTACAAATGATATTTTAGAAGATGGAGAGGACCTTTGTAATTATGTTTTAACTGCAATATATATATCTTAATGCAATATGCAGGCACAGTGTAGCAGCTTTGCAAGAAGGTGTGGCTTTATCTAACAAAGACAGAGCTTGCAGGTATAGTATAGCAGCTTCACAGAAGGGTGTGAGATGCTTTATCTATAGAAAGCAAGGACAAAAACCTATTGTCACCATGAATTGACAATTTTGCTAACTTTGGGGAATTAGTGTGCATGCTTAATAAACTCATACATAGTAACTTCTCTTCCCAGGGGAGGCATAAAATGAACTTAAGGAGACATACGATTTATGATGTGAAGGGGGGGGTACATGTCAAGGGGATATGTAATAGGCAGACCGGGAAGTCTGTACACTCTGAGTGCCTCAGCCAATGGGGGAAGGAGGAGAGAAATTTGCAGCCGGGAAATTAGGATAAAAAGGGGGCTGCATCCCCCAGAAAAACTGAGAGACCCCACCGGGGTATGCCTGTGGACTCTCCCTTTATTCAAAAAAAGTTTTTTTACAGGACTCCTCTGTCTCCTATTGGAACATTGACCTCTGGCAACGGCATTTTCGGCACAGTACTATAGACATTTGGTCTTAATTTACAGAGCAGCATTTCTATGTTTCATGGTCTTTTAATAACAGGATTAGCAAGAAACACAGTGATCTTGAAAGCTCTTGTTGCTACTAAATGATCCTATGCTGCCTGCTCTTGATGAGATGCTCTGGTTTAAAAGCAGGTAGGCACAAGGATGTCCAATGGAAGAGCTTGCTTTGCCTTC
>NW_008632809.1:41362-62044 GCF_000691845.1 Merops nubicus | reverse complement strand
CTTGCAGAGCGGTGTTTGGTGGCAGCTCGGGAGGTGACTGTCCCATCTCTCTCCTCCTCTGTCTCCCCCTTCCTTCAGTGAGCGGTTAAAAACAGGTTTCGGCGAAGCTGTAGGTGAGAGGGTCTCGGCGTGCCAGCGGTGGGGGCAGGAGCTGCTGGGCACGGTTTGTGACCAGCACCGTTACCCTAGCGAGGAGCCGGCCGGGGAGCAGCCGTGTCCCACCCCGGCGAGGGGCGGCAGTGCTCGGGGGTCGTGCCCATCCCTCGTGGCTTTGATCTTGTCGCCAGAAGTAGCTTGCTGTTGTCTGCTGGGGTAGGAAAAGCTCTCTTGCCTCTTACTGTTTGGTTCTTGAATGCTAAATGTGTTTTCGGTGGGGGCTCCTGGTTTCTGGAAGGAGGGTTAGAGGCTGAATAAATCCATCTTTGGGCAGGAGGAACAATGTGCTTTCAGATCCTTCCTGTGAATTGTGCATTTTCTGTGTTGTTACTTTTTGTTTAACCACTGGAAGTTCTGCTGTTATGTGACAAAAGCTTTGATGTCTTTTGCAGTGTATTTCATTTTTTATTCCTAGAATTTAAGAAGGGGCGATAAAATTCAGAGACATCAGTAAATAAGTTGAAAGGACTTTGAAATAGTGCATGTTGTGGACGCTGTAAAATTGTAGATATACATGAAAGAGTAATAACTGCTCTGCAGGTTTTATTTAAAACCTTTTTCTTGGTGGCTTTGTGCCAAACTCTCTTCATCCATCTCTTGGCTTTTAAGGATGATTGTTTTTCGCTGTTGAGGTCTCCTGGCACGTTGTGGGGAAGCCTGGATAGGCACCCACCTTTGTCCCGTTTTAATAATCTCTTAATCACTTATTTTGCAATGACTTGCTGCTTTTAAAATATGTGGAATTGGCTGTTTCAGGTTTCAGTTTTAGATCTCTTTTCCCAATGCTTTTATTTATTTGTTTGTTTATTTATTTATTCATGTTACAACCGATGGCGGGTGGGGGAGGAGAGGAGGGAATTGTCTCCGACTCCTCTGTTAGTCCAAATATGCAAAACCCCCCTGATTACATAAAGAAATTAAGGCACTGAAACAACCCTGAGCTGGATTCCAAGAACAAAACTGACTGTGGCGTGTGCGCTTTGCCCGCGCCAGGCGTTGTGCAGCGGGTGCTGCTCACAGAGCTGGCAGCTTCAGAAGCTCCCGGGTCGTAAGAGGCCGTTTTGGATCCTCAGAAGTGAGACAGTCTTTGACAAGTTGGCAAAACTATCGGTACAGTCGAGGGATGCTGATCCAAGGGTGAGTGCCTGTGGGTGTAAATATCACCAGACTGCTCAAGTTCCTTTTTCCTCAGGATAGTTTGTCTTCCTCGACCTGGAATATATAAATATACACACACACACATCCTTTGCCCTGGGTTTTGAGGCACTTCTTACTGTTGCTCGCTGCGTGCGTGTTAACGTTACTCTTAATCTCTGTGTAAAATATAAAATAATCTGGTAATAGATTTCGGAGACGCTACTGCCAGGCAAACCAGGCAATAGATCATGAAATCAGACAATAGTATTTTGTTTCCTAGCAACCCCCTACTGTGCACAGAAAACAAAACGGTGGTGGATGCTTCCACACGATGCTGGCTGCGTGTCGAAGCCCCCAGGCAGCAGGTCCAGAACTGCTGGTTGTGCCCTGAGATGGGCTCCTGTTTGTTCCAGCTGCTTTGCTGATGTCTTCCTTTGTGAGGGAGAGATTTGCTGGGGTGAATGCAGGCAAACGGTTAACATCTCAACGCTGCTCTCTTGGCTTAATCACAGTGTCTGTTAGGATGAAAAGGGCACAAAATTAAGTTGTAACCGTAGGATTTTTGCCAATAAGTGTGATTTGAAATACCCTGTTCTTATTGCTGGGCTGTTTCGAAATCTGTTATTACAGATCCTTGAGAAGGAGATTTCTCATCTCCTGTATCCAGCATGCAATATCTTTTTTGGACTTTGTCTCATTAGTCATCCTTTAGCTTTGTGTTTCAAAACTACATTTGTCAGAATGTATTGACAGAAAGATCCTTTGCAGCTCCCAGGAAGGGGAGGCAGAATCCAAAGTGCTGCTTTACCATCTTTATGTTGTGGCACCTAACCCAGCCCTCAAAGGAGCCAGAGCTATGGCAGTGCTGCAGGATCGGGTCCTGAGCCACGGTCTCTCCAAAAGTGCTTTTGATAACGCAGTAATTCCCTCTGTTAAAGTGGCTGAGCACTGAAATGGCATCTCGACCCTGGACCAATCTGGGATGCACTTTGTGCACTGCCATCTATCTGAGGAAATCCATTAGTGCAGGCTGTGGAGCTAACCTGCTGCCGGGCTGCAGCTTTCCAGCCGTGGGAGCGCTGGGGAGGCTGCTGGAGGTGCTGGGCTGCAGCAGGGAGGGGAGCTGAGCAGGCACAGAGGAGCAGCTGGACAGAGCAGTTCCTGTGCTTTTGTCTCCTTGCCACTTTTCCTTTGTAGAAAGAACTGGCAGAAAGTTGTTCACCAAGTTTTACCTACAGGTCTTTGTTATTTACAGTGGCCACACCATAAATAAAATCCGTGGTAGTTTTCCTGTTGGTTGCACCAGGGAATCTGTTGGAAGTCAAGGTATTATTTCCATCTGGGAAACTATAAAATGACAGGAAAAATTTGCTGTGGGGCAGACAGTGAAGTTAGTCACACAGGTGTTATTAGACAACAGGATTTGTGCTGGGCATGGGGGTGGTGTTCTCTGAGTGACTTTGGGGTTCACAGCATTGTTTAACAGATCCAATATGCAATCATGTGTAATTTGTTTATATTGCTGACAGGTATTTCTCTGGTTCTTCTCGAGTACTTGGGTACAAAAGTGTTACAACAGGTGCCACTTACACTGAAAAGGTGGAAGTGGACTGGCCAGAGAATATTTTAATGCTGATAAATATCAGTGAGCAGCTACTTCCTCATCTCTATTTGAAATCATGGATTTTAGTGCCATAGCGTGTTTGGGTGGTTTAGTGTAGAACATGTTAATTGAATTTTGGAAGGCTTTATGGATTGAGAGGGAGTAGTCATTTTCCAATTTGTCTTCTTGGTTTCTTCCTCGGATGGCACTCGTCCCAAACCTCCAATCTTACAGTTGGGTAGTGCACAGATTAAAGCTCGGTACGGCTGCCTAATTGCAGTCCCCACTCAGCCTCTGCCTGTGCTTAGGAGGCAGCAGAATGGGGGAAAGCAAAGAAAACAAAAAGTACAAACAAAAAACAAGGGGGAGAGAAAGGTTGTGAAGTATTCTGCGGGTAAACAATGGGAGATATTTGGAAGTGATTTTAAATGCTCTCCACAAATTTCCCATTATGCCAACTGCATCCGTGGCTGGTGATGAATGTGAAATCTTACATCTGTTGTCACGTGGACTGGCAACCGATAGCAACAGTCAGCCCACGACCAAAACCAGAGACTGCTGGTGCCTTCTTCCCCCTAAAATCCAGCTCTTGTGGAACAGTGAATGAAGTCCACTGCATTTAAAAGCACTGGGCATGTAGGAAATAAATGAAGGGAGCAAAACTGTCCAAATCTTAACTACACAATAATGGTCGTGGCTAACGAGCTGCCAGGGGAAGTCTGTGTATCTCACACATACCTCTGCACTTTCTTTATAAGCTTTTCTTTTTTTAAAGAGGGTACCACAGTAACAAGAATATAGAATTAGTTACTGCTTGTTTAAATCCTATGGGCTTAATGATTACTGCACTGGTTCAGATCTACTTAGGTATTTATTTCATTTTCTTATTCTAAGAAAGGAACAAAAGCGTGATGTCAGGTTTGGACTCTGTTGAAGCTACATTTTTTAAACCCTGTGACATAAAAGCATTGAGCTGTCAATTCTTGCCAAATGCAGAAAATAAACTACCCAAGTGATTACAGAAACTAAGGGTATGGTTCAGCAAAGCACTGACTTGCATGCCTATATTTTTTTTCTTTTTAAGTGTATGCTTGAGCTCATGTCTGCTTGCCCAGATCAACTGGATTTATGCATGTGGTTAGAGTTAGGCATGTAATTAAATGCTTTGTTGAATAGGGGCCTTGAGCAAAGCCTATATATAACCTTTGAAATGAACATCTTTGCTTCAGAGTAAACAGACCTCCAGGAGAATTCCTACAGGATAACAGAGTGAAGGGAACAAGTTTGGGGAAAAGGCAAGTTCACAAAGCGAGGAGCATCAAACGGGGAACTTACTCTCAGGTAGTAGTGATGCTGGAAGGGCTCTAGAATTAAGACCCAGCAGGAACCTGCAGTGTGATTGGGCTGTAGAACAGCACAGCTTGTGCTTGAGTTGACAAGAAAAAGGTACCAGATCTGTGAACAAAGAGGTGGGATTCCCTTTTTGTAAGAATCTGCTGTTAACACATCCAAAAACTCTGAATATCATCTCAACAGGGAGGGATTGACAAATTGAGTGAAGCTTAAAGGATAACAAAATCCTTTGGGGGTCTGGAGGAAGTAGCCTGAGGGGAGATACTCAGAAGCAGACATATTTCTAGGCTGGCACTGACCATGGAGAGACAGTCTAACTAGATGTAGATGTTTGAAATGTATTGTAGTCAATGGAATCAGATTTTTTTTCTTGGTGCATTATGTGAGAGAAAACCCAGGACTCAATGGAGAGACTGAGGAAATAAAACTTTGAGATGAATTCTGGCCAAAACCTAATGACAGAAAAATATACTGGAGCCTATATGAGTCCAGGTGTAGTGAGAGCCCCACGTGCCTCTTAGAATCATGGAACAGGTTAGGATGGAAAAACATTTAAGATCATCAAGTCCAACCATTGATCTGACTCTACCAAGTCCACTGCCAAACCATGTCCCTGAGCACCACATCTACACAACTTCTAAACACACCCAGGGATGGTGATTTAACTGCTCCCTGGGGAGCCTGTTCCAGGCCTTGACAACCCTTTCAGGCTCTTCAGACGTTTAAATTAAGAGTAGACAGGTCACTAGCAGCTGTACTGGAGGAGGCAATTCTGTGCATCCAGGGAGGAGGAGTACAAGATCTAACAGCCCTTCCTCCTGTCTCTGTTTTGTTCCAGTTTCAGCTGCAGGTTCCAAGAGAAACTAGGCCAAACACTGGGCCAACCATCCTGGACTTATTTTTCTCCAACTCTAATGTTTGTACTTTGGCCAAGAGATTTCCAGTGCCAAGCTAGTTGGGTGTTATGCTTTTATAGATGCATGGCTCAGAGGAGGGTTGTCCTATGAGCTCAGGTTGAATCAGTGCTGGGATGGTTGAAGTGCAAGGATCAGCAATAGCAGAGATTTTAGTAAACAGCTCTGGTTTACTCTTCCCCCTCATTTTGAAAGCAGTGGGCATCCTGCAGTGGTGTAGAGGGCACAGAGGTGACTATTTCTTGGTCGTTGACAGTTTCTGCAGCATTTTGTTGGAGCATCTAAGGAAGCTTAGTGCCACCAGGCAGCAGTGATGGATGGCAGGTACTGCAGCTTCCTTCCTGTTCCCCATCATGATGCTCTGAGCTCACAGCAGCTGTCTCCTGTGATGTGGCTGCTCTGTGTCCAGGGCAGAGCAAGTCCTGGTGGCTGCTGCCAGCAGTGGAAGAGTCTGAGAGAGGAGGAGAGCTGTAGAGATGATCTTTCCCAGGCTGCATTGCTTTATCTGCCTCATCAACACAGACTGGGAGAAGACTCAGCCAGGGGAGGATGCAGGTTGAGGGTGTAATGACAGTTTTCTTGAGGAACCCTTGCCTGGAAGGATGTTACTAGGATGATTTTTTGCAGTTTTACTCAAAGCAAGTATTCAGGAAAAAAAACCAAAACTATAAATATTGTGCAGACTGATATCACCCAGGAATGTTTTCCACCAGCCGTGCTGGCTGCAGAGGAGGAGGTGACATTTTGTGGATACCTGACAACCATCTGTTCAAACCTGGCCTGTTTTGGTGGCCGTAAGGTAAACCCAGGGGATTCAGAACAACCCTTCCTCGTGTGGTGATGACTAAAGCAGTGATCTTGCAGGAGTGCCACACAGAAGGGAGAGCTGATCTGGTGTAGAGCTGGCTGGTGAGACTCACCTTGGGTGTTTTGAAGTTGTGGGAGCCAGGTTTAGGTCCTCTGTGTGTAGAATAAGATGGAAGAAGTTGATCTGTGTGTTAAAAAGTGTTGTGCTCCTGATACACCCCAGGTGACCATTGAAAACCAAATCCTCTGAGAGGTGAGCCAGGCTCAGCCCCTGCTGGCGTTTGGCTCTGGGGGTTGGTTGATAGTGCTGGTGATGGAGGTCTGAGGAAAGGTTGAATGAAGCTGAAGATATTTTTTTGAGGATTAAGACTGGAGTAGTTGCCAGTGCATTGCTGCTGTTAGAGTGACAGTTTTTCTGATGGGTGGATAAGGTAGATGGAAAGAACCCATACAGATGACTGGCTCAAGCTTGGTAGTTACTAGTAGTGAAATTGGGTGGGTTGGTTTATTTAGGATTACTTGGGTATGTTAATGACACTCTTCTGTGTGTGTCTGAGCTCAGACTTGTTAGATGCCATCCTTCAGACTGAAGGATGCTGTGCAAATGTAAGATCATTATTCTGCCACCTTCCCAGGGAGAAGCTGGGTCAAAAGCATCCTCAGCTACCGTTTGTTTCTGCTAA
The DNA here is from genome assembly GCF_000691845.1 of Merops nubicus. Taxonomy (NCBI): domain Eukaryota; kingdom Metazoa; phylum Chordata; class Aves; order Coraciiformes; family Meropidae; genus Merops; species Merops nubicus. The sequence continues at coordinate 55,391 of NW_008632809.1, read as the reverse complement.
TGAATCTTTAATTTTAGAGTTAACTTAAATGAGGCTTTAAAGCCTTTCTGTACAGGTGCTTTCAACATCGTGTCAGCTTCAGGGGGTGGAATTTGGTAGCTGGGTCAAAAGCATCCTCAGCTACCATTTGTTTCTGCTAATGAATCTTTATTTTTAGAGTCAACTTAAGGCTTTAAAGCCTTTCTGTACAGGTACTTTCAACATCATGTCAGCTTCAGGGGGTGGAATTTGGGATATGACATCTCATTGATACGTGTTGAGGAACAGTCCCTCCACAGCCAGCGTGGACAGCATAGGAGTATTATGGTCTGGCAGGCTGGCCTTGTGTGGATTTCAAAGTGGTCCGTGCCCTACACGCAGTGTGAAGATGCTTCAGGATGTAACAGCTCTGGCTGTGGTAGAGCGTGGCGAGTGTTTAACTTGGGCTTGCTCAGAAGCATTTTGAAAGGGAAGCAGAGAGGAAATGAAATGGTAGCTGATAAAGGCCTGGGGTGAATTTAGGGAGGTGGAAAGCAATAACCAGAACGTAAGTGCTCTCTTAGAACGGGCACTGGTACTCGGGCACTTACAAGTAGCATTTCAGCAGTGACAAATAAGTTTGTTTCATCTGAAAGTACCAGATTGCTTCCTAATATTTTGCTGGTCTGACGTTCTGTGAAATTGTGTTATATCCTAATTCAGTGGCTCCTCTGCATGTGGAATAAGAGCTTGCTATTTTCTACCAAGTGAAGCAGTTCCCTCTCATTCTGCAGGGATAGAGACCCATATTGTGGTGGCAAAAGTCCATGGATCAATCTCTTCTGATAATTTATGGTGGATGTTGGCATTGCTCTAACACTGACTGAGAAGAAAGAGCTGCCTTTACCAAATAAGTGATCCACTTACTGTGTTGAGAGTTTTCCTCGGAGGTTTGAGCCTTGCTTGAGCAGTGAAACCTGCTGAGATCACAGCCCAAGGTAGTATGGTGCAGATGCATCAAGAAAGTGTGTGTTGATGGTGCTTTGCTGGCAGACAGGGATGACAGGCACCTGGATGTGGACAAGCACTCTGCTTGGATTTACTAGCTGGAAATGTGTGATGTGTTCACATTCCTCATGCCTCCTGTGCACGAGCACATTTGGCTTCCACTGTCCTCCTCACAGAGCGTGAGCAGAGGTGTTGGCAGCAGCCTGTTACACAGGAAAGCTGAAGGCTTTAAAGTCCTGCAAAGTACATTTGATTCAGAATCTTCCTTATGCTGCCTTTCCATTCGCTAGCCTAACATGAGCATCTCTTTAGGTAACTTCTTTTAGCAAATGAAGGCACCCTTGGCCAGTTTTTGGTTCAAGGTTATTAACATCTTTACAGTAAGATGAAATATGTTTGTACTGCTGACTCTTTCTGCAATGTAAGCTCCTATTTTGTGTGAACCAGATAGTCGTTACCATTTTATTTCACTGCCAGCCTGGGAGAGAGGAGACCTTTTCTGTTCCTAGAGGGAGCTGGGCTGAATTTGAGCTGATATGCTCCAGGTGAAAGCCTCGGTGTCCTGTTTCCAATCTACTCAGCTATCCAGTTTCCTGCCAATTCTGTGTGGTTAACACTATCACAGAAAAACATGTGAAACCAGGTGTGCTGTGTCTGTCATTAGTTGGGTTTTGCAGTTTCAGCTTTCATGATGTGTTTGTTTAACTTCTGTATCATCTTGCAGGACATACCTAATGTGTAGTTTATATTGTTTTCTTTGCAAAGTGGAAGGTGGCTGTAATTTCAGCCTGGGAGGGAAACTATTGACTTTTTTTTTTTTAAGAGGAAGGCTGAAAAATGGAATTTCTTTTTAAGTTTCTTGGAAAATATTACAGAAGATTATGTAACTGCATAAAGTCTCTGGGGGAAAGGAAAGAGAGGGCTCGCTGATAATGAAAGAAGAGAGTAGCTGCTTAATGTAATCCACTATCCATGGGTAGTGATGGGAAGGAGGAGAATGGAGAACTGCAGGGTCAGAGCAGGCAGCACATCTGACAGGGCAGTGTTGTATTATAAGGCCAGCTTGCCACTCCTGCACCTAGATTTACCTTTTCCATATCAGCAAAGTTGATTCTGTTCAGCACTCTATACTAAGAATAAAATAGAAATGATAAGAGTAATAATTTTGAGGCTCACCTTGTCCAGGAACAAAGGGAGTAGTGTGAAGTGAGTCAGCCAAGCCACCGCCATCAAACACTTCTCCTATACCTAACGTATGAACGTTGCACAAGTAGCAAGGCAGCAAATCCTAGTGGTCATCCTGAAATCATGCAGAAAATCCGTTTCTTTTGGTTCTTCAGTGTCAGATGGGCTGCCAGATGAAACTGAATACTGAACTGAAAGCAGGAGATTGAATTTGATAATCCTGAGGATGAGGTGCTCTGACAAGCCTGTCATTGAAGCATAGCTGTGATGATCACTGCAGTCACTGCCGGAGTTGTTGCAGTAGCTCTTCAGTGTTGTTTCATGCCAGAGGAATCAGTTTGTCTTTGTTATCAGGGAGGACAAAGAGCAGTAGCCACTTCTGCCTTAAATACTAGGAAAATGAAGACTTCCAACTTGGTGAAAAACTTCCTTTTGTGCTACCATTGCTGTCAGCATAACAGAAAATGGGCAGCACACGGTGAGGTGTAAGCCTCTGTGCCTTCTCAAGACATTTAAATTCACTAGGTTGCTGTTAAACGGATGAAGGAAAAGGGAAGCACAGAGCTAAAAATCCAAATATAAAATAAACAGCACTTCTGTCAGTGCAGAGTGGCTCAGGGAGTGTGAGAGGTCTTCAGGGTGGCTGTGAGCAGCCGTGGAAGGAGAAGTGCAGAGCTCTGGAAGGCTCTCAGCCGTGTCTCAGGGTGCCACTGCTGGCTGCTCGACAAGGAGGTGTTCTGTAAGTGCCTGAGGAGCAAGTGTAGCACTGGCAGAAACAAATTGAAATGAGAACTCGGGAAGGGTGTTTGTCCTGATGATGAGTTCATCTCGGTGAGAAAGAACCATCTGTGTAATTAGGAGTTGGCTGGAAACAGAGTATTCGTGCTCCCTTCAGTTACTCTTGGACACCCTCTGAGGCAGATCTTATCTTTATTTGTGCCTCTGCTCTGTGGTCCTCAGGAATGCAAGTTTGTTTAAGCTGAAATTGAACGTGACTTTTGTTATAGAGGAAGGTACTCCCCAGAGAACTGGTAATCTTAGGAAGGCAACTAATGGTGGTTTCAGGATTTGGACCAGCTACAGCCTGATGATGCTCCAGTTCAAGTGGAAACTTTCTCTGACTTGCAAATAAATAACACCAAGTATTTGAGAAAAGTAGTGAGGGAGGCCTCAGCAGCTGTAGACACTGAATGGCAAGATTAATACTCCGAATGAAGATGGAGAACAGGAAAAAGTCTGACATGATGAGGAAAAAACATCTTGCAGATGCACCCAGAGTGAGTAGAGAAAAAGTAATAGGCTGAATATGTTGCAAGAAATAACAAGTTTAGGGAAATTTTCACAGTGGTGTGAATGCAGAAGGATCTTTGAATGGATTGTGGGAATGGTGTGGGGCCTTTACCAGCTGAAGTCTTCAGGAACATGATAGATAAAACTGTTGTGTTTGAAGGATGCCATGGATCCTCTTGCATAACTGTTCTCAGCTCTATTTGTCTGTGATTCTCACCAAGCCTCACAGTGAGTGGGATAAAAGGAAGTGGGACAGTCAGAAGGAGCATTTCATAACTTGAACTGAAATCCAGATGATCAGTCTGTTATCCCTGTTTGTGTCAGAGCAGTGGGATATGTAGGAGACCCTGGCAGTTGAACGTGGCTCTTTCAGGCTTGATAATATTTTCTCCCTGCCCAGCTCCACACAGCATTTTGCCATGTTGCACTGTTAGCTTGAAACATTTTGATAAATTCACTTTTTTATGCATGATCCCTTGTTAATACAGTTTGAGGTTCAGCCCTGGTGGGTGCAAAAGCATCATAAAGCCTAGAAATAAAGAGAAAACTCATGTCTTCAAAAAACTTAACCACCTGGGACATGTCAATGTAAAGCACAACCAAAAACAGACTAAATGAGTGGTAGCCCAGACTGTTTAGGGACTTGTGACTCAGCTACGTTTTTATTTAGAGCTACATGCTTTCAGTTTTGGACCATGTTGGAGGATTAACCACGTTCCAGAATGAATTGGGTAGTCTGTGGTTTGTGTTGGAGCTAGTAAAAGCTTTATGAACTTCTCTCGGTACTTCCAGTAGCTGCCTTCAGTCAGAGGAGGAAAACTGCCTGAGTGCTGGGAAATTGAGGGAAAAGGCTGAGGATGGACCCCAGCTTCTGCTTTTCTCCAGACGTTCACCCCATAGCAAAAGCAGAACGCAGACCAATAAAAATGACACCATACCTTAGGAGTACCAGAATGTGAGTGCTTTTGGCAGGGAGTTTGGAACTCTCCTAGGAGACAAACTGGCTCCTGTGTGTTAGGGAGTGCATCTCCTGTGCTGATGGAGATTGTGTCCTTTTTACATGGATCATGAGTCAGATGTTCTTTTAAGATGTATGGGGCCAGATTCTGATCTCCAGTAATTTAAATTCTGAGCAATTCAAGAGATATTCATGAGTTACACTACAATAACAGATTACAATCTGGTTCTTATTCCGTAGGATTTTAATATGGTTATAAAAGGGATATTCATCTTCATTTTCTAAATGTGTAGCAAGTTACCTAATTAATCCAATGTTGTCTTAATTCTGGAGGAGGCTGTTTAACTTGAATTTCGTTGTCAAATGCCATACAGACAAGCTGGTGTGGTGGTAACATTAACTAATGATACAGTTACCCAGATATACAGTTCTATCATTAACTTGAATTACAGTGTTGAATATCCAATTGTTTTCAGTGAATAAAAGAGAGCCCACGTTGCAGAAAGGAAGAGAGCACTCTTTGTGCAGCCACTGTGCAATTAACTCATCTAACCTCTGTGCTCGTCGTGCTTTGTGTAAGATCCAGGGTGACCAACTGCAGGTCACTTCTATGAGGACAAAGAACCTGGGGCTGAGAGAGAGTTTATTAAGGGAATGCAGTGGTGTGAAGATGGACTGGCACAGCAGCTGCCCCGGAGAGTGTCTCTGTACTTACTGGGTGCTTGCAGTAAGTGAGGGTTCTCTGGGCTGGGATGTTTTGAGCACTGAAGGATGGGAAGAGTAACCAGATGAGGGTGGTGGTGTGAGCCTGGAGCCAGCCTCGTGGTGTTCTCTGCAGGTTCTCCTTCAGCAGCGATTGCCCCGTGGGTTTTGTGGTGCAGGGTTGAGTATCTACCATTCCAACCATGGGATGTTTGTTATTTTTCTCCTTTACTCAGCCACTCTTTTTTTTTTCCCATGAAAATGAAGGGACTCTGCCCTCTGCCAGTTTTGGTTGCTGTTGACTACTGTCACCTAAACTCAGTGAAGGGAGGAGAAACAGATAAAGATATAGACACAGCATCATTTAAGCTTTGTTCTCAGAAAGTAGGGCTAAAAAATATTTTTCTTAGGGATAAAAATATATTTTTCTCAGGCATTTCTCTTTCCAGATACAAAAAAGAGAAGCTGAATTGAATTCTTTCATCCATGTCAAGGAGTACAAAGTGTGTTGTCACTTGCTGGTGCCTCAGTGTATTTGTCACTGGGAAGCCCATAGCAATGTGCTTTCTAAATGATCTATGAAAAATGGACATAGGATGTGTTTAAAACAAAACAAAATTGTTGCTCTTATCTATTAAAGCCAAACAAACCTGCTGTGGTGTGTAAACTGCTTGTTGCCCCTAGAGTGTATAATGTCTATAATGTCAGGTCCAGTGTGTTGCTACTGACCACAGCAAGAGAAGCAAGTTCTTCACAAGGTCTCTTTCCTGTGTCGAATTTTCTTCTAAAAATCTTTGATAATGTCTAGTTAAGTTTGAGAGTTTCTTATTTCAGCTTTGCAAGACATTCAGGTTTTTGTCTCAGAAGCACAAAGAAAACTCCATGCTTGGGATGCAGCTTTGCAAACCCCCTTCTTCAAACTCTGACGTGGAAATGCACCATTAGCTGTGAAATCCCTTAGCAGCCTAGAAGGGATCCAAACCCAGCAACACTCGGTTCTCAGGAGATTTTGGACTGTCTATTGTTACTATTCATTGTATTCCAATAAATGATTTGAGAAATTCTTCTCCGGGTCTCTCCTCCTCCCTTCCCTTCACTGCAGTGGTGGTTTTGTTGAAACGGTGCAATATCCACTGGTAGAAAGTGGAACCCAAAGCTGCTTTCTTACCACCTCTCTCTGGAAAGCGTTCAGAAAATCCAGGAAAAAAAAATTCAGAAAAAAAAATTTCAGAAAATTTATTTCATGGTGATTCCTTTGCTAATTGCTTTAACAGTCTCTAACTTTTTTTTTGCTGATAAATTAGTCACTATCAGCTGATAGGAGAATTATTGGTACTTTGTAACATACTAAAAGCTCTGATAACAGCTTAATGAGGGAAGTCATCATTTCAGCTCTCTGCACACATGTCCTGCTGTGTGGAGTGCCGTGGTGCTGCTTGTACCTCTTCAGGCTCTGGCTTGGTAAAGAGGAGTCATCCCAAAACCTCTGGAGCTGCCGCTGTGACACGGTGTCCCGGGTGTGCAGAATGTCACTCAGGGTTCACTCCAGCTCGGCCTGGGCCCCAGGGGAGCTGGGGGGTCCTGGGGAGAGGTTTTGCTGCTGCACAGAGCCTGGGCTGAGCCCGGAGCTGCTGGCGTTGGAGCTTCCTTAACCAGAGGAAGGAGCTTCACTGAGTGCCCGGCCAGCCACGGCCTCCAGAGCAGGCTTGCTGGAGGAGTGTAGAGCTCTGGTGGTTCACAGGGATTCTTTGTGTTGGTTGGTTTGTTTTTAATTTTAAGCCTTCCTTTCTGTATGTCTACCTGGCCCTTTTTGGTTTGCCTTCTCTCCTTTCATTTTCATAACCCTCCTTTTTCCTTCCCTTTGTGTCTGTCCCATCACTATGACATCCATTTATTTTATATTTCAGACTTAGTATTTTCTGTTTAACACATTGCCCTCTTTTCTTTCCTCCCTTCATCCTTTATATTTTCTTTCCCCATTTTTATTACGAGATTCTGTCATAAAGATTCTAATTGTATCTACAGGGATAAGATTATAGACCTTAATTTTTTATCACTATTTTTCTTTTATTTTATAATTGAAATTTGCCACAAGTGCTCTCTTTCTGCAGTGCCATTTCATATACTCTAACTTTTCTATTTTTTTTGTGTCCTGTACAAGTGACAGAACTGTGCCTGTGTCACACGAAGTGCAGATGGGGAGTGGATGGACCCAGCAGTGCTGTGTGGCCATACTTAATTTCTTCTTGTTTGAAGGCTTAGAAACAAGAACTTCTCTCCCAAGCTCAGGTCTCCAGTAGGCTGTCCTGTCACCCGAATTCCTTGCTCTCCAAAATAATTTTAAAATAATCTTTGTTTTGCTCTTTCTAGAAGATCAGTAGTATAAGAGGCTGCCTGTGCCTAGTGTAGTAGTTTCATACAGTTGTCAGAATTTTCATGTTTTTGCTCAGAGAAAGATGCATTCTTTTAGGTGGGGATCCTTATTTTGAGGCAGCTATTCCAAAGGAAGAGGTATTTGTACTTTATAGTCTCTTTATTGAGCTTTTCTGTGGCTATGTCAGTGTGAGAAATGTGGTTATGTATCATTAAGGTCCATAACCTTAAATGCTTGAGAAACACACTCACAAAATTTGAGTGTGAGATAGGTAGTACCATTGGAAAGCTAAATGAGTGGTGAGTCGAAGTAATTAAGGGAAAGTAAATAATCTCTAAGGTTCTCATTCCCCATGAAACTAATTTCATATCTTACCCTTCATGTATTTAAAAATAGTTCCCTGCTAATTCAAGATGCTTGTGTACTCTGTGTGTGAAGAGCACTTCAGTTCTATTGAAAGGATGGCAGATTAGGGAGTTATTTTCAGTGGGCTAATTTATTTTTTTTTTTAAATTTTAAGAGACATTCATCTGGGCAGTGCAGGTGAGCAGATCTTGCTGGAACACAGCTCGATGTGCATGCAGGACAGCAGGTGATTAGACAGTAATTTTATGATGGCTTATGACTAGAAAACCTTTGGTTTTGTCTTTAAAGCTTTACAGATGACACCACTTTCTCCACAAAGGTGGACTTCTCTCCCAATTTAGTAAGGCTTTAAATGTTCTGCCATACATGCTCTCCTGTTTCACCTGCAGGAGATCTGTATCTGGTCCATGACGCTACTATTTAGAATATGTTTTGGGTTTTTTTTTCCCCTTAAATTAATAAAATATACCTTGGAAGATGGATGGATTGTGTTGGAAGGGGCAGACTGCTCTGGAGCTGCAGGTCTGCCATGCACGGGTCTGCTGGGGGAGTGATGGGATTGCACTGTCAGCTCCAGCAGTGTCTGGAGTTCTTATCTTAAGAGGGCTGATGTATGTACACGACATGTCTTCAGGTTCCTGTGCCAAAGGAAATAAATCTTATTTCTTTATTTCTGTGTACATCCTGCCCTATAACCCCTGAAGTTTTCCTTTGCCCACGGAGGAACATCGCATGTGCAGATTTCTTTTTCTTACTCCTGAAGTTGCAGGTAGTAGTGTTGTGGCAAGGCTGGGACAGGAGAGGCTCAGGGTGACGTGGAGCGTGTGTGAAGCGTGGCACGGGGCTGCACAGCCTCTCTCTGGGCATGTCATCTAAGTGCCTGAATTAGGAGCTTACACGGGATCTGTAGTGCAACCCCTTGGGCTCTGAACTGCCTGCTTCAGCTGTCTGAGTACCTGCTGAGTGCACGGGAGCTCTGCAGCTACAAGGTTAAGTCATAGCCAAGTTACATTTCTGAAGCAGATGTATCCCCCCTGCATCAGCTGAGGGTGCCGTGTGTTACTTAGTAAATAAGGATGTAACCTGTTTGCTGGTGAATTCAGAGGGGCTGAACATGGTGCTTTTTTCCAGCTCTGCAGCCCTTTGAGGCAGGCTACTAAAGCTATTTCTTAAATGCAGCTTAACAGAGGCATCCTGGTTTGTTAGCTGTGGATCCTCATGCAAGCGTGGAAGGACTGGAACTTAGTGCCTGTGTCCTGCTGTCATCCTCGTGCTATCTGAAATCAATGAGCAGTTCAGTGCAGGAAAAGTCAATGCTTGGCCAGAGCCCTGCAGATCTGGTGAAAGAAAATAAAACCATCAGTTAGTCTTCTTCAGAGCAGGGTGAATGTGTTCTACATAAAAAGGGATTCTGTGACCTGTTATCTGCAGCAGGAGAGCTGGTTTGTATTAATCGATCAAAGAAGAGGTTGAAAATAATTGGGAAAATTTCTTGAGGGAGTGCAAAGCAGAATGAAGTAGTATTAGCAGGAGGCTGATATTGTTTGTGAAATCAGACTATCCTTAAAGCTTTCATATGCTCTGTGTCGTATACAGGAAAAAAACCCACCTTTCTTCCTCCTGAGAGAAGCCATGATTTTATCTCAGTAATTGAAAATAATCTCTGAAGTTGCTCCTTAACTAAACTTACATGAACCCCTTTTAAATCAGTTGTTATCTTTCAGTGAATTTCTCAATAAGTGCTGCTGCCTGTGCTGGGATGGCATGATCCTGTATGGCAAGGGAGGCTGTGAATCTCCTGCTCAGGACTCAAAGCACAGCATTTTCAGCCTGCTTAAGGTGGCATTTGGCAGGGATGCTGCAGTGGTGCTTGCTGGTGTTTCTGTTATAATTTGTGTGTGCTTGAATGGATTAATTCATGCCAGGCAGAAGTCTGATTAGCTATCTACTTAGTCATTTTTTCCCTTCAATGCAATCCTGAAGTGAAGGAAACAGTTTTGAGTTCTGAATTTCTTTGGCCATATCAGTGTGTGCATCAGGCTGTTTCTTATATAAAATATTACACTTTTCCTTCATTTCAAAACTTTTTTAGTTGTGCAACATGTGTGGTTGCTGTTGGATGACTTGCAGCACTGTCAGCACTTTGGGTTGCTCAAGGAAAGCCATGACTGTGGGAAGAGGGAAAGGAAGGAGAAGAACATGTGGAGGTGTCCACGCTGAGCAGTCTGAGATGATTTCCATTGCCTCAGTTACAGCAGCTGGGCAATGTGGATTTGGGGACTTCCCACTTCCTCGGGGTGTTGCCAAGTGGATTCCTCACAGTTCAGTGAGCGCTGAGCAGTCCCTCTAGACGTCACTCAATGGTCACATCTGTCATGGTTACATGATTAATAGACATAAACTATTCCATCACTTCACACTGCAGAATGACCAGGGCTGGGTCCAGCTCTATTTATTGCACAATTTGGTGAGAGATGGAAGAAACCCAAATGGACCCAAGTAGCAAATGGTACTAAGCAGTTCCCTCAACAAAAAAAACCTGCACTATGAGTTTAATGGAAACACTGATAAAGGTGGGATCTTTTTAATGCATCTCATATTTCAAGTTCTCTTTTATTTTAGGCAAAGGGCCTCATCTGAAGTCTGTTGGACTTAATGAGAGCTTTCCCATTGACCTTCTAATGTCTGTTCAAGGCTGTAGCAGCTCCCAAAGTGGGAATGCTGAGAGGTGTAATTGGCCCTATAAATCTCAGTGGGTCATTAATTCTAAATCCCAATCCTGTTCAGACCAGGTTGCATGTAACTGAAGCAGAGTGATGAGCTTAGGAAGGAGATTTACACAAGTGTTGTGCTACTTTGGTTTGCACCGTGGTGGAAATTTGTAGTTTTGGCTTGGGAACTTGCTTTCTGCCTTAACATCCATTCATATTTATCACCTGTGTGTTTCTGGAAACTTATAAATGCATTTTTTTTTTGTGGGGAGATGGCTGGGATCTTTTTTTGTGTGTGTCTCAGGAGGTACTAGAACACAACTCATAAAATCTCAATGGAGATTTAAAAAAAAAAGACTTCACTCAGCAAGAACTCTTATTTTGCTTCCCCCAGTTGGAAATTGTAGAAATATGTCTTTATTTCGTGGTGTGAGGTGGGAGTGGTTGTTGCTCTCTAAGTGCATAAGCAAGGAGTCAAAAATAGAAATGAAGCAATGCAGTGGTGTGGCTTTTGCCATGTGTCCAGCTCATCTTAAAGTCCCCGTTGTGCTCTCCCGTGGAGCAGATTTAACCCTCCTTTGCTTCAGTGCTGCCAGGGGTGGTTCAGAGACATGATTTTTGCATCACACCCAGAAGGCCAAAAAAAACCTCCCAAATGTATCCCAGCATAAGCTCAACACTGGGAAGAAACAGCTGAGATCTGAAAAAAACCCACACAATCACACAAAGAATAAAAAAAATATAAAATAATACTTTAAAATATGAACCAGGCCATTTTTGTGGGAAACCCTGAGGACTGAGGGTTTGATGTGAGGTGGGAAGGGAAATGTTTGGTATCCCATAGAATTCTGCTGTAACAACAGATTCAGGTGTCTGAAACATATTTGCCATCCTATCTGCCTCTTATATTGGGGCCTTTAACAAACATTAGTATTCATACACAAATTAATACCTAATGTGCTCAGCCTGCCCCAGATGGAGCCTGACCTGTGGTAGATGAACTGAGCAGTGGTGAATTTCCATCGTAGGGAGCTTTAGATGTGCTTTGCTTCTCTCCTGGAAAAAGAACTGAGTCTGGCCCTGTGACAAGGGGAAAAGGTGTGTCAGGAACCTCTCTGCTGCAGGTGAACCATCAGACCACTGTTTTCAGAATGGTCAAATTCACCGTGGCTGTGGAGCTGCTGTAAGCCAGGCCTGTGCTCCTAGCAGAGCATGTGGCTGCAGAAAGGATTGGCCTTTGAGGAGCCCTCAGCTAGTCTGAGGGTCTCACCAAATATTCCCCAAATAAAAAGTTCTTAAGTGTTCCCTAATTATCAAACCAGAATGGATCTGTAGTTTTCGAGACGGGTAGTGCTGCATTTTGTGTGATGTGGTTCCTTTTGTCATTTTTGGTGTAAATCAGAATATAGTCCCAGGTTCTAGAATATATATTTTCTTTGCAAAGAAACTTGTTTGGGGATAGTGGGGCTTTCTTTGTGTAGCTTTGAAATTGAGTTTATGGAGCCTTGTTTAATGTTTCTGAGGCGTAAACAGAAAGACTTTGGGGTTGAGCTACAAATAGGATAGTGTTTGAGTTACTGTTGGAAAACATTCTTCCTTTTTCTGTGTTTGAGCTTCCATTTGAGGAGTAACAAGGTAAGAACATTGGCAGTGTGAGCACACTCCTCTGGGCTGTCATTACAGTGACAGAAGAGAGATGTATGGTGGGACTTCACTCCCGTGTGCTGCGTGTGGTGCCGTTCCCTTAAACGCTGTGAGCGGGAGGATTCTCCCCCTGGATGTCTGTTATGATCCTTCTAGCTGAGCAGGTTGTTGATAATTGCTGCCTATCGTTTTGGAGAGGATTCGCTCAAATATTTCTTGAGTATTTGTTTTCCATAGATTGGTGTCTAGGGGACTAAATAGTGACAACGAGAAGAGTGCACAGGAGAAAATAACTGTTTGCACAAAGGCAATTTTCACTATCCTTTAAGGGAAGGAAGGAAAGAAGAAGGAAAGTCCTTTTTTCCTGATGTTTTCTCTTGACTTCTGCAGGAGAAAATAACTGTTTGCACAAAGGCAATTTTCACTATCCTTTAAGGGAAGGAAGGAAAGAAGGAAAGTCCTTTTTTCCTGATGGTTTTTCCTGACTTCTGCTCTTTAATTCCTGCCTCAGCACTTCCATTTCTGCCTCTCTGTCCCACCCAGTCCTGGTTATGGCCAGGAGGTCCCTTCACTTGGTGAAAGCCAAGGAGAGCTCAGTAGCATTCCTAAGAATCTTGCAGTCCAAGTATATTCCTCTGTGTGCAGGGATGTACTTTATTTTTTTTCTGTTAAATTATCTTTATTGTCACTTTTTATGAAGCCTTAGTGTTCTTTACATCAAAAATGGTGTTCGTTTTTACAAGGACCTAGAAAAACACATCTGAAGGGAGGAAAAAAACATGCATAGTTTTATCTTCAGACTGCTGCTCTATTATGATAAGAGTATCCTTCTAGGGTTTGATTTCCAATCTTAGTTGTTTGGCTGCACAAACTTGTATGTCATAGACATATCATGGAAGATTATTGTGCCTTGGTGCAGGGAAATTTATTCCCAGAAAGTCATGTAGATCTTACTGTGGCATCTGACAGGAATTTTAGGCCAGTCCAGAATAAGAGGTAAAAAAAATGCCTCATGAAGAGCCCCATGCTTGACTTCGTTTTATGTGTCACCATCCTGCTGTATGGCTCTGTGTGTCCTTTGGGATTGTGTGCAGGAAATCTGAAAATGGAATTAGATCTCTTAATCTGGAGGGATTTAGGAAGAGCTGAAGGAAAGACGGGTTCTGAATTTGTTTAATTTCAAAGTTAGACCAAAACTACTGCTGAGTTAGATGGAATCTTTCTCCACACACAGAGAGATCTGATGATGTAGTTATTGCCTCACTTCTGCTGTTTGGCCCAGGCTCTGCATTTGTTTGGCCATTAACTGTCCAATACACCTTCACTTGGAGTGGAAAACCCCCAAAATCAATCTCCTGTTCCAAGAAAGTGAGTGTTCTTGATGCTAGCTCACTCTCCTGTTGATATGTCACCAACACAAGCCTTCTTTTCTCATTTTGGAATTGCTGATTTCTGGATTCACTGATGGACGTGCTTGATTTTTTTCAAAAACTTCTTGAGCAAGGAGTGAGAGTTGGAAACAGTTTGGAAACTTGTATTTATGGAATCTCAGCATTCAGTCTGTGAATTTTGGTTCCTGGGATGCCTCAGGCAGTACACTGTTGAGGCCTGGAGCAGGAGTGACAGATAACCATTAACCTCAATGCTGCCCACTGAAGTAGGAACAACTGGTGCTGGAGTCTTGGGAAAAGAGGCTGCAGCCAAATTACTCTGCAGGGAAAGCAGTGGAAACATTCAGTAATTTTCCAAAAGCAAGAGAAAGAAAGTTTATAAATAAGACCCGGGGGAACTTGCTGAGCTTCAGGAAGCTAGTCTGAAGTAGAGTGGGATGAT
>NW_008632809.1:0-41242 GCF_000691845.1 Merops nubicus | reverse complement strand
TATGTCACCAACACAAGCCTTCTTTTCTCATTTTGGAATTGCTGATTTCTGGATTCACTGATGGACGTGCTTGATTTTTTTCAAAAACTTCTTGAGCAAGGAGTGAGAGTTGGAAACAGTTTGGAAACTTGTATTTATGGAATCTCAGCCTTCAGTCTGTGAATTTTGGTTCCTGGGATGCCTCAGGCTGTTGGGGCCTGGAGCAGGAGCGATAGATGACCATTAACCTCAGTGCTGCCCACTGAAGTAGGAACAACTGGTGCTGGAGTCTTGGGAAAAGAGGCTGCAGCCAAATTACTCTGCAGGGAAAGCAGTGGAAACATTCAGTAATTCCAGAAGCAAGACAAAGAAAGTTTATAAATAAGACCCTGGAGAACTTGCTGAGCTTCAGGAAGCTAGTCTGAAGTAGAGTGGGATGATGACTTCTTATTCCTCCCTTGTTGATGTTGATGCTGATGCCCAGTGTCCTGTTGGCTTTCTTTGCCACAGCAGCATGCTGTTCACTCACATTAAACATGTTGTCCACCAGGAGCCCCAGGTCCCTTTCCACAGAGCTGCTCTCCATGCAGGTAGATCCCAGCCTGTGCTGCACTCCTGGATTATGTTCTCCCAGGTGCAAGACCTTGCACTTGTCCTTGTTGAGCTTCTTAAGGTTCTTGTTAACCCACTCTTCCAGCCTGTCCAGGTCTTCCTGCAGGATGGCCCCCCCCTTTCTGAAGTGTCTGTTTCCCTACTCTGTTTGATGTCATCAGGGTACACTTGACCCATCATCCAGACCACTTCTGAAGTTACTGAACAGTGTTGGGCCCAATATCAAGCCCTGGGCAACCTCACTTGTGACAGGTTGCCCGTTTGAAAAGGAGCAGTTTAAACCCTCTGGGTTTGGCCTGTCAACCTGTTCCCCTCCCACCACATGGACCAACTGTCTAGACTAGAACCCATCAGTATCTCCAGGAGGAGACTGTGGGGAACCATACTGAAAGCCTTGGAGAAATCCACGTAGACTATGTCCAAATCTCACCCCACGTCAACCCAGCAGGTTTCTTTGTCAAGCATGGTTTGCCTTTGGTAAATCTGTGATGTCTTTTCCAGTCACATGCTTCATTTGTCTCGTGGTAGCCCCCAGGAGGATTTGTTCCATGGCTTTCACAGGGACTGAAGTAAGACTGGTGGGCTTAAAATTTCCTGGACCTTCCTTTAAGCCCTTCTTGTAGATAGGGGTGACATTACCCTTCTTCCAGTCTTCTGGGATTCCCCCAGTCTCCACAGCTTCTCAGAGGCTATGGAGAGTGGCCTCACAAGGATGTCAGCCAGCTCTTCGGACACCCTCGGGTGGCTCCTGGCTAGGCCCATTGACCTGGAGGGCTTGGCTCATGTAATACTGCACAATCCACCTCTTCCATCACTGGTGGTGGGTCTATATTTGCATTGACCTGGATTTGTGTTCCCACCAGTGCTGGTAAAGGCAGAGGTGAAGGAGGTATTGAGGGCTTCTGCCTTTCCAGCACTGCTGCTAATTCACCTCACTTGTTTAACAGTGGGCTGGTATTTTCCTTCTCTTTGTGCTTGTTTAAGTACACAAAGAACTCTCTTTTCTAGTTTTTGACATCTCTGGGCAATTTCAATTTGAGCTGAGCTTCTGCTTTGCTAACTGCACCTTTGCCCTCCCAAAGCCAAGGGGGTCTCTCACTCCATGTACTTCCTTACCTTTAAAAGGCATCAACTATTTTTGTGCTTCCAGGAGTGTTGTTGAAAAAGTCCCAGCACTTCCTAGCATTTTACCCTCTATGGAAGCTTCCCATGAAATCCCTCCCAAACGTTGCCTAGTCCTGAGTACCCAATTCACAAAAAAATTAGAATAAATACTTTGCTAATGGGTAAACCAAAGCTGCTGTTCTCATCAAGAACCAGACAGAAGGATAGTTGTGTTTGTCACATACTCCATGTAAACCTGAAACAAATGGTGTGCACACCCTCTGAGCTCCTGCTGTGGCTCAGATCTGGAATCCTTCCTCCAACAAGTAGGGTGCCCGTGGTGTAAACCCCCCCAACCACCTGCCTGTGTGGCTGCAGAGTGCAGCAGAGCCAGCAGGGCATGGGAACCCAGGGGGTCGTTCCTGGGAGCCAGACAGGGTGGTGTGTTTGCTGAGAGCCCCTGGGGGGAGGGTCTCATCACAGCTTGCTGGGGTTTTCTAACAAGCCCGTTGTGTGTGTTGGTTTCTAAGATGTCTAGTAAACTATATGACCCAAACTGTTGTGTGTCCTAGATACTCTTGATGTCTTTGATGTCACTGAGAGAATGAGGAGGTGGTTTGGCTCTTGAGAAGGGGTAGCCTGAATGTGTCCCAGGTAACTTTTAAAGTATTTAACAAGGTCATGTATTCTAGAAACATGTCATCCAGCTTTGCTTTGAATGAACAGAGGCAGATAGACACCTTTATAGGTTTATAGCTATAGATTTTGGTTGTAGTATGGCTGACCCCTTCTAAAGATATCTCTTTCTCTTCATTGGATGGTTACGTGCTCAGTTCAGGTCCTTCAGCTGGGAACAGCAGTGAAGTGAAATCTCTTTGGTACTGTGGGAGGGCTGAACAGCATCTTCTCTCCAGCCTTTCTTCACCAACAATATCCTGTCATGCAATAATCTGAAAATAGATGGGCTACCTATACAATTGAGATATCAGAATATTTTAAAGGAAGCTAATGAACAACTTTATTATAAGTTAAGCAAATTAAAACTCATTTAACCAGTAATACTTTACTGAAGACTATTATTCGCTAATTATAAATGCACTGGGCAGTACTTGTATATGATTAAGAATTAGTTCATATAATCACCACATAAAATACATCATGAGCATTCCTTCAGTGCAGGACGTTCTCTGAGTGTGATGCTGATGGAAGCATGTGCCTTCCAGGCTCTTGGCTTGCTGTTACTCCTAAGGAATATCAGGTCTGGGCACTGGAAATGGTTTAATCACAAGTTAGTAACATTCACAGGGCTCAGTGTCTCTGGGGGATCCTAGAGACAGACCCCAAGCAGTGTGTGGCCACCAGTCCAGACTCTTTGCTAGTCCTCTCCTCAGCAGTGTCTGGGCTCCTTTGTACCTGCAGCAGGTGTTAAGTCAGCTCAGGGTTATGGGTGAGCAATGTGGGATTCCTTAGAGAAAATCATAAGGAAAAAGAAATCGATCAGAAGGCAAACACTGCAGGTCCAGAGCCCTCTGAGGAGTGCAGGCAGCCCAGAGCCTGGTGGAGGTCCAGCTCTTTCCATTGGAGGTGCAGAAGGTGGCCAGCTCTGGGATAGTTTTGTGCTGATATTTAGGAGTGCCTTTGAAGGCTGTTCTCACAGCACTGGAGCTGAGTGAGCACTTCTTTAACCCTGTACCTGGTAGGAGTTCCTGTCCTGGTCACGACAGAGCAGGACCTGTGTGGAAACCAGGCTCATCTCTTCTGCTGGGCTGGGAACAGTGGAAGTCTGAGGGAGGCAGCGTGGGGCTGATGCTGTGAACCTGCCCCTGGTAAGGGGTGGCTCAACCAAGTGGGGTCCAGGACTCAGGGGGCTGGTTGAGGGGACGGGGGTGCCCTGGGATGAGAAAGGCACCAGGGTCAGGCTTGAACTTACTTTATTGGACTAGATGACCTGTGGAGGTCCCTTCCAGCCCAGACATCCTGTCATCCTATGACTTTGTGAGAGGTTCTAACATGTAAAAGGAGTTTGCTCTTAACCTCAGGTAGACAGATTATTCAGCTGCTTTGTCTGTGTACCTTCCTTTGTTGTTTGATTTCTAGCAGTGGGATATTGGTCTAGTACTACACAACAACTCTGATGGGTTGTTAAGATGCACAACTGGAAAATCTCTAAGAATCAATACTGAGGAATGAAATATCAAACTCTGTTCCAAATTAAAATGAATTTGAGAGAGCTGTTTCCTGTTTCCATCTCCTGTAAATCTCTTTGTGAAGAAGCCACTATTTTTCAGCAGCTGGGGCTTGTAACATTGTGATGTTTTGGGGATGGCAGGACACTGCCTGGCTGGGAGGAGTGTCCCAGGATGCCCACATGGCATGTTACTGGGTGGGTTCAGCAACAGGGAGGGTTGAGGGGGTGCAAAGGGGACCACATGTTATGTATGGGGCCTTCTCTACAGCAGGGATTGCATGTGTGGAAACCATCATCATGCATTTTTAATTCTTAATTCCACAACAGCAGTGAGAGGAGTGTGCATTAGTGGTATTCTAACTTGCTCATGATGCTTTAAATGTCTTTATTAGGTCTGAGAACTTTCACAGGTGCTTGTTTCAGTCTGTGTTCTAAGTCCCCTCACATCTATTCTATGCCACGGAGGCTATTAAAGCCTAGCTTAGCTCCCAGCATCATTCTCCACATCACAATAGCTTCCTTCTTGGCTGAGGGCACTTCTGAGAACTAATCTGTGATGTGTTTACTTTGGCTGGAGGAGTCGAAATGCTTTAAAGGGGAAAAAAAATTTAAAAGCTCCCCAAATGTTCCTGCAGCTTTGCTTTCTGCTCCTGTTATGCTAATCTGATGGTTTTTAACGTGAGGGCTCCTCTTGCCCTAAGTCCTGGGTACTCTGCAGTGCCATACAAGGTACAGCACTTCACAGCTAAGTCATGTCCACTGCCTTGGAACTTAGAAAAACTGGGGGTTTTGGTTGAAATACTGCATGGCATATGAATGTCTTTTTTTTTTATCTCTTACTTGCCTGAAATGTAGAAAACCACCACATTTAATGTCTATGAGGTCACAACATCTAATGTCTATGAGGTCTTACCAAGTTGTCTAACTAAAAGACTAAGTGAACAGAAGCTTAAGGATCACAAAAAGATATAGTTTCATATTCTGGTTTTTTTTTGGTATTTGGAAAAATAATTTGTTCTATGCCTTGTTGGCTATTCCCAGTTACCAGGTAAACCAGCACACCTTCACAGTTAATTGTCTTGTCTCTGCTTTCTGGGACATAGAGATGAAGAAGTGACAGAGAGCTCTTCTCAGTATTTGGGAGGTTTCATTTCTTTGTTCTGTTAGTCCAGCTCACACCCCTGTGCAGCGCAGCCACCCAGACCCACTGTTCTTGCCTCTTTTGTGGAGTCACAGCATTGAGGTTGGAAAAGACCTCCAAGATCATCAAGTCCAACCATCAACCCAGCACTACCATGACCACTAAACCGTGTCCTGAAGTACCATGACCACATATTTTTTTGAACCCCTCCAGGGATGGTGACTCCCCCAGCTCCCTGGGCAGCCTGTTCAGTGCCTCACCACTCTGGCAGGGAAGAAATTCTTCCCAATATCCCACCCAAACCTCCCCTGGTGTAACTCTATCATCCTGTTGCTGGTTATTTGGGAGAAGGGACCAACACCCACCTCACCACAACCTCCTTTCAGGTAGTTGTAGAGTGCAATGAGGTCTCCCCCAGCGAGGACTTCTCTTAGAAAAGACCATGCTAATTCAAGGGGTAACACAGATTTCTCCTTCAGCGTGCTTGTGCAATTCTTGCAAGTGTACCTCAAATTATAGTTCAGAATCTCTATTCCTTTCAGCTCCCCAGTTCCTGCAGAGAAATCCCAGTGGGTAACAGCTTGCCTTCAGGCTCTGTAGTGAAGCTGGCAGGTTCCTTTCCATGGCCAGTGCAGGTGATGTGTGGCCAAGGCAGTGGAGGAGGGCGCAGGCTGGGACCCATCCATGCCGTGGTGCTGATGATCTGCAGGGCTGCTGCCTTCCCCTGCACCCAGCTGCTCCTGGCCCAGGCTTTGGCTGGGGCCTGCCTTGGATGAGAGCGAGCTGGCTGGAGCTCTGGCCAGATAATTTGGAGATGCTAATGGCTCGTTTGTTAAAACAAGTAGAGGGCTTGGCAGGGAGAGAGGGAGTTTTTCTCCCTTCATCTCACCCCTTCCTGCTGCTGTTCACCCACGAGGTGTTCATTTTGGGGGTGCTCTTCAGAGTCCTCATAGCCACTGATCACGTCCCCAGTTCCATGAGTTTCTTTTCACTATTCTGATTGTTTCTCGTGAGGATGGATCTCACTGCCATTGTACAGATTTCCCCTGGGTGCAGTGGCTTGCCCATGAGCGTGTCTTTGCAAAGTGCTTGAGAGAGGAGATGTCAGCTGTGGTAGGCTGTTGGCTGCCAGTTCCTGATTTGGGCTGCCTGGCATGGGCACATCTATGTCTGTGGTTAAAAGCAGGCTCTAGATTTCTTTTTTCTGCTGGCTTAGATTCAATGGGCTTTACATAGACTGGCGTGGCTTTAAATAGACTAGTGGAACATTGCTTGTGAAGGAAGTGAGCTTTCTAATCATATTGTGGCTTCTGTTGTGGCAAATAAGTGTCTGGAGTCGCTTCTTAAAGCAGGGAGTTCTGTGCTCAAATTTTCTTGCTGTCTTCAGTAGAAGTGCCCCAGTTCAGCAGCTTGAGGTTAGGTGTTCTTCAGCTCTTTTATCAGCATGATCAATGCTGGATTTAGTGCTCTGTGAAGACTGTTTCTTCTAGGACAGTCAGACCCTAATTCTCTACTAATTACAGAAGAATATTGTAGCATACAACACAAAAGTGATGAGAAAAAGTATTTGGGTGGAGCAGATGAAGTTCTGCCAGGGGGTCACAAAGAAGAGCTGTTTCTCACAAGTGGGGTGTCCAAGGTGGAGTGCCTCTTGGATCATGCTCAAATTCCTAACAAGATCTCATTTAAAGTACCACAGACTTGGGTAAAATATGCCCAATGGGCAGCTCTTGGCATCTTGGATTCAGCCCAGAATGAACGTTTCTGAGTACTGGAAAATGGATAGGAAATGGGCCTTGAGGTGAGCTTTCAGGTTGGTGTGCAGAGTGTGCTCCCAGAGTTGTTTATTCTTTTAGTAGAAGACTATTTGATACTCATTTTATGAAGATTCTCTAATTACTGCAGTTAGAATATTATTATTATTTTAATAATTTATTTTCTTTTAAATTAACAGAAACTATGCTATGCTATAAACATGTGGTTTTGGTCGCTTAATTGGGGTGGTAAAAATCCTTTGATACAACTAGCTGGCATTCTACAAGGTATTTTTTTTTAATTTACAATGTAGGTGCATAATAAAGGGATCAAAATAATCTATAATTGAAATAACTTTGTTTCCAGGGTGATTCTATCCTCTTTTATTTTTACATGTTCACTGTTTCATATGCCCTTAATTGAACAGTTTTATTTTAATCATTTGTATTACCTTATAGTGGTGAATTTGTTCTTGTGGCAGTTTGGGCATTGTTGTTTCCCTTAGTGCTTTTCCTGGGAAGTCAGGATGTTAAATAAGTGTAGAAAAGATTTGCTGTACCTCAGTTTTGAGTATCCTGAAACCACTACACAGTTCAGATCTATAAACACATGTACAGATATTTTAAGCAAGGATGAAATTCTGCTAAACCTGATGAGTCTGCTCTCAAAGTTAGAAGTGGGACCATTTTCCAGCCCATGACCCTTCTATCCATGGCTGACAACAGCAGCAGAACAGGAAAATCTTGCTGCTTAAATTTGATGGTTCATCTATAGCAATCAGGACTTTTTTTGGTAGTAAATCACACTAGATAATAGGAGGTTTTTATATATGATACTGTATATTAATAGCTATCTGATATAACTGTTAAATGATAACGTTGCCCATTAAACCTTCTTACTAATTACCAAAAATTTTCTTCTGAAGAGGTGATTCCCTACCCCCATCTTCCCTTGTCCCCACAGAAGCTTTATTAATTTCAAGAGAGAATTGAGAGTGATGTTGCTTCTTTCTTACAAATAGGTTGGAGCCCCTTTCAGTGGGGTCTCTGGGTATTTCTGGAGGCAAAGACATTAAAAAGTAAAGAAGAGTTGGGTTGTTCAGGGAGGAAGGAGAGGAAGCAAAATAGAAACACTGAAAATCAAGGTGAAGACTTAATAGAACTCAAGGAATAAAAATATCCATAGGTGAGGGTGGGGGAAAAAAAGAAGGCAATGAAGAGGCAAGAAAACAACAAAATAAACTGCTGTGCATTGCTGAGGATATACAAAGTCCTGAGTGATGCCTGTAAAATCAACATTTCTATCTATTGTGATGACATTTGGAGCATTTTTTGTTTTTTTTTTTGACTGACTTTCTTCACAATTGAAAAACATTTTACCAAGGATTTTTTCTTTGCTGCAGTACTTCCACTCAGGAATTCCACGTTCCTGCATGGGCAGAGCTATTTCTTATAAGAAGTGTCCCACACTGGAGGAGTGATGGTGTTGACCTGGAATTGCAGCCTGATGTTAGCATCCTATTAGCCACAGAGCAGATCAGGGGCTCTGTGCTCCCTGCTCTAACTCCAGGAGTCTTGGCTTGCCTGGAGAGCTGCTGAGGAGAGCTCTAAGGTGGCACTAGGAATGATCAGCTACTCTACGAGAAGCACTAAGGGTGCAGTGGTCCCTAAGCACCACTGAACACAGGATGAGACCTTTGTGTCACGGCACAGCCAGGAGCTCCTGTGGCCCCACCTTGGGGAGCAGACTGATCCTGGCACCCAGCAGCAGCACAGTACAGCAGCATGGTGAAGCCCTTCCCCATGGTGATGCAGCAGGACTGTCTGGAGAGGATTTTTTAAATACTCAGCAGCAACTGACTTTTTACACAGGAAGAAACAAGATTTTCTTGTTGTTGTTTTGCTCTGGGTCCCTTTTCCTTTTTCCACCCCCTGTGCTCTCTGAGTGACACATCTGTGCCAGGCAATTTCAACACGGTGACAACTGTTTCCTTGCAAATTTTAGGTCCTCTTCATGACAAAAAAAATCACAACTTCCTCTTTTAATCTCATTTTGCACCCAGCCCTCCACCTGCTGGGACATCTATCCCTCCTACTTCACAAGGTCAGACTACTGGTACCACAGTTGCCTATTTTTTCTTTGAAAGGAATGTGCTTATGTTCCAAATGAGGTTAAAAGACATAATTTTGAATCATCAGGTAAAGAGAAGAAGCAGAGCAAATTTGATCATCTGACTTAATATTTCGTGGGGGACATTTTCCAGAATTAGATTGGTTTTTTTTAAAAATACACTGAGATATTAACAAGGAGTAATTATACTCTTGGCATAAATCCAGCATGAACGTTGCAAGGCACAGCAGCTTTCTCCAGGCAACCTGCATTCAACCACCAGTACAATCATAATTCCTGAGGAAGTCAATCAGTAAATGAGTATCTGGTCTTTCTGGTAAATTCTTTGAACAAGTTCCTTGGTTTTTGGTAACATGTGGTCTGTGCTGGGACCAGTGCTGTGTGAGACACAGCCAGTGGCACCGAGTCACCCTCAGCCAGTTTGCTGAGGATCCTGAGCTGGGAGGTGCAGGTGACATGCCAGAGGGATGGGAGGCATCCAGAGGGACCTGGACAGGCTGGAGAGGTGGCTCAGGGGAACCTCATGAGGGTCAACAAGGGCAAGGGCAGGGTCCTGCACCTGGGGAGGGGCACATTGGACAGCAGCCCACTGGAGAAAGGCTTGGGGGTAGCAGTCAGTGAGGAGCTGGACAGGAGCCCCCAATGTGCCATGGCAGCCCAGAGGCCAATCCCATCCTGGGCTGCATCCAGAGCAGCGTGGGCAGAGATGGAGAGAGGGGATCCTGCCCCTCTGCTCTGCCCTGTGAGACCTCCCCTGGAGTCTGTGTCCAGCTCTGCAGCCCCAGCACAAGGAGGACGTGGAGCTGTTGGAGTGTCCAGAGGAGCCACAGCAATGCTGGGAGGGCTGGAGCAGCTCTGCTGGGAGCACAGGCTGAGGGAGTTGGGGCTGTTCAGCCTGGAGAAGAGGAGGCTCCGGGGGGACCTTAGAGCCACCTCCCAGTGCCTGCGAGGGGCTACAGGAGAGCAGGGGAGGGACTGTGCACAAGGGTTTGGAGGGACAGCACGAGGGGCAATGGCTTTGAGCTGGAAAAGGGCAGATTGGGGTTAGACATGAGGAGAAAGTTCTTCAGTGTGAGGGTGACAGATCCCTGGAATAGGTTGCCCAGAGAGGTGGTGGAGGCCCCATCCCTGGGGACATTCCAGACCAGGCTGGATGAAGCTCTGAGCAGCTTGATCTAGTTGGAGATGTCCCTGCTTGTGGTGGGGGGTTGGACTAGATGAGCTTTGGAGGTCACTTCCATTCTATTCCATTCCTATTCTATTCATGTACTACTTGAGCACTACCAC
Organism: Merops nubicus; assembly: GCF_000691845.1. Taxonomy (NCBI): domain Eukaryota; kingdom Metazoa; phylum Chordata; class Aves; order Coraciiformes; family Meropidae; genus Merops; species Merops nubicus. Next base: position 31,046 of record NW_008632809.1, on the reverse strand, counting down.
AAAAGTATGTGAGACAGTAGCCTGCCTGTCTGTCACTAACAACCTAGGATTAAAATCAGCTGGAAAGAAAGGTTGAGTAGGCCATGTCTTGGGATCATCTCCAAGTGTACACAATGTGGAGAACAAGGTGATGAGTCTCCCAGCTCTGTTTGGGAAAGCAGTGCTGGATCAGTGCTGCTGCAGAGACTAGCATCAGCTCAGCAGCTTCTGGTCCTTTCCCTCAGCCCTTACACTTGCCACCCAGAGCACACAGGGGCCAGAACATTATCAGCTGTGAAACGTGTGACATATCACTGGGACAGCTGGGGAAGCTTCAATGATTAAATGTTTAAGTGGCCTCTTGGTGGCATTACAGGAGGAGCCTCCATGGCCTGTAAACTCCTCTTGAAAGACAGAGGAGAGGGAAGTCGTGGTGCACAGACACCTGCTCAGCTGCTCTCTCACTCTCCCTCCTCAGCAGGACAAGGGGAGATAAGAAGGTGAAAAAACTGTGGGTTGAGATGAAGGCAGTCTAATGGAGAAAAGCAGAGGTTGTAGGTGGAAGCAGAGCACAAAGAGATCCCCTCTACTTCCCATCAGCTGGCGATGCCCAGGCACTGCTGGGGAGAGCAGAACCCCACGACACACAGAAGCTGCTTGAGAAGAAAAATGCCTTGAAACACCCAACTCCTCCCTGCTCTGAACTGCTGTTGCTGAGCATGACGTCCTGGCAGTGTTCTCCCCCAGCGTCCCAGCCCTTGGGGGTGTTGGAGGGGCAGCCTTGGTCCTGTGTGGGCACTGCACAAAACAATTCTTGTTAGAAGCCAGTGACTCTTCAAGGTTTTCAGCAGATGTGCCCAACTTACAACATTTGGTGCCCAGAGCTAGTAATGATCATAAATTCAAAGACTTTAAGCCTCTGCAATTAATAATGATGGCTCCTGACAGTGCTGTTCACCAGTCTGAGGAAGAGACAGCAATCAAAAATCTGACACTTATTTGTGATCAAACAGCACAATCATGAGCAACATTCTAACATGTGACACTGTATTTACGTGGAATAAAGTCTGAATTATTCTGTGCTGTGGGTAGTTACTAGAGGAAAAATCTGCACTTATTTACTCGTGTGGTTAGTGTCTCTATTACTCATCCTGATTCCTCAGTGAGTTATTTTTGACTAAAGTGCCACAGTTTCACAAAATGACCTATCAACTTATAATAAAATGCCCTTTTAGGAAGCTGCTGCTGAAAGGATGTACGCTGGAAATAATGAAAATCTACCAGGCTTCATAACACAGATTTTCATTTCCGTTCCTTCAGTCTGTTGCAAAGTTCTCAGGCAGGGCACCCGTATCAGGGCTGTGATGATTTGCATAGGAAGCTGCCTCTGCTGCACTTAACTTCTGTTTTTTAAAACAGTATCTCATATTTCTGTATCCTACTTCATTAATGAGGTTGAAAAATCCTATTGCAAATCAGTTATGGGTCAGGAGCTGCTGATTTTACAAGGCTGCACCATTTCCTCCTCAGCTCTGCAGAGGTGCTCGTGTGTCGTTCTGTGGCTGGCCAGCCTACGGGGGAATATCAAGGAGAATAGGATTTTTTAATATTTCTTTTGGTATCCAAAAGCCTACTTAATGTTTCCACTAACATTTGGAAGCATTAAGTATTCTGAAAGTGAGAGGCTTTATGCATAGCAGCCTTGATTAAAGGATAATTGTGAGGGTTTTTTTTTGGGGGGGAAAAAAATAGAATTCTAATAGTCATGGCTGTGTCCAGTCTGTGTGAATGTGGGAGGAGCTGGAGTGGTAAACACTGTTGGGAAGTGACATATTTCTGAAGAGTGATTTGGAGTGTTGGTCACAGGAACCACCTCACGGCACGTTCGTGGTCTCAGCAGAACTGGAGACCTTTCCCTGTCTTCCCCCCACCATTTCTGTAGGAAACCCTTTTTTTTTTTGGCACTTTTCAGACTGGTGGCAATGGCATTTTGTTTACTGTAAATGATCTCTTTGGGGGAGCAGTTTGAGCACCAGGCTGGGTAGCTGCTGACCAGGCGTGACTCAGAGGGGAGAGCAGAAAGCTTTTAGAGAGATAAATGTCTCCCTATTGAAAGAGAATTTTGCCCCTCCCACCATGGTTTTGAGGTAAGATCCACAAAGAAACCTAGCAGTGTCATTCTGCAGTGTGTTCCCCATCTCCATGGTTTACCTCCCAGCCTTCCAAATTAATTTTGGCCTCAGTAACCAGTTGCTGAGGGAGAAGTGAAACACAGAACTGTGTTGTTTCTCAACACTTAGGTTGGGTTTCCTCAACCTGGAGGCAGCAGTTTCCTGAATGAGGTGCCAGGGAAAACTCATCTCCCCCTTTTCTTGTGCTCACTTGTCTAGAGAAGCTAAGAAACCTTGTGGGTTCTACTATCTGTTGTAAATGTAATGTATTGGTGGCTGCTAGGGGAGATGGATGCAGCTCTTCCTCCTTAGCTGGGGTCGGTTTGGAAATGCTGCTGTGATGCACAAAGAGAGAGAAAAAACTGTCCATGAAATGTTAGGAAAGAATCTGGGGAATTGGGTACTCTGACCAATGTGGTTCATAGCTGGGAGTTCCGTGGGGAGCTGGTGAAAGCCAGATGTGTGCTTATTTCCACATGTTTCTCCTGCCATAGCTACAGCACGAGTAGAAGGCTGAGGGGATAGAAAGCCCAGCAGACCTTGCCTGTAGACAAGCCCAGTAACCCCCCCAAATTCTTGCTTCTAGCCTCTTGAATATGAGATTCTCAGGTTCTTGTCTACATATTACCTTACAAAACATACCTGATGTCCTTGCTAGGGTCTTTGTAATGAAGTGCCAGGAGGAAATATATCTATATAAACAGGGGATTGCAATAATTTTATTTTTTTAAATTATTTTTATTTTTTTTGGTTTTCTGGGAAGACCAAAGCTCAGACCTGCTTTTTTAAGAAGCTCAAAGGATTAATAAGGTCATGTTTCTTCTTTTATTTATGGGCTTGGTATGACTTGGAGCTCAGTTCAGCAAACGTGTAGGTGTATTGATGGTTCTAGACACTCCCACTGACGTACCTCAGGTTGCAAACTACCTCCAGTATATATGACCAGGCCCTATTAGGGATTTTAGGCCATTTTTTTAAACACACAACATTTTGGCCTGAAGGAACTTTACAGGAAGCTGCACTTGAGAAAGTTTTTTAGGCAGCAGGTGTCTTCATGATGCTTTGTAGATGTGGGCTTGTTGAAGACCTTGAATAGAGCAACCTGGTGCTTCTGTAGTTGAGGCAGGAGTGTGGGCAAGAGGATAGGCAAAGGCAGCTCCAGTCTCAGCCACAAGCATTTCTTCCTGCTGGGGATGCTGGTTTCCTCCATCCTCACTGGTAGGTTTTCTGTCCCCTTTTACAATAAATTATAATCTCTACAGAAACAGTTCTGTGCTTGACGTGGAGAATGAGGAGTTGTGAGGGACCCACACCCAAATTGTTTGATCCCAGTTATGTACTGAGTTGATTTTTGTGTCCTCTGGAGATCTCCTCCAAAATACATCCATCTGCACGCCATTCTCTTTGCTGTCCATCTATTTATCCTCAATTTGCTCAATATTCATTAAAAGTCCCTAAACCCACAGTTGATGCCAACAGAACATTTTTTTTATGCATATAGTGTTTTGCTCTCTTCTTTTTTTTTTCCTATTCTGTTCTCCAAAAAGGGTAGTCAGAAAAAGTGGTTACAAACAACACTGCAGCTTTGGCTAAATTCAGAAAAGCAAAGTGGGAGTTAAAGCTGAAAATTTGGTCTTCTAATTAACCACTCAGCTCATGGTGGTGGTTCCATGACTGCCCAAGAAAACGTGTGAAGTGATGTGTTCCGTGCGCTGCAGCCCTTAGGCACTGCGGGGTTAGCTGAGGACAGGGTGTCAGATGTAGTGTTTGTCATTACCCTTCGTTTGCCTGGATCCATGCTGTTGTGGATTCGTGTGGAGTTATTAATACTTGAAAGTAGATTTTCCTCTGCCTTGGTGACTTTTTTTTTTTAAAAAAAAAAGCCAAGCCAGCCCTTGTTGGCATGATTATTTCCCTGTCATTTTCAATGCCAGAAGTGTTTCCTGTTAAATGCAGTTTGTCTCCAGTTCTGCTGGTTCTTTAAAGAGAACAGCATGTTGAAGTGAATGGTACAAATTCAACTATTTGCTTCTATTTTTGAGATGCTGGTAACGTGTGTTATTAATTACATTGCTATTGTCTGGTAGAACTGATTTTTTCTTCTGTTGAGTAACTCTACCTTCTGTTGTATAACCGCTCCTTAAAGGTCATCATTTTACCAGAGAATAATCTTATTTGTCATGTTTTCCAATATGTTTAACCACTTCATATCTAGATATATACCTGGTGGATCATAGCACTTGGCTAAATGAGTTTCAGAGATTGGCAAAGTAATTTAATTCAAAATAAATTGCACTTCAGTATTCTTCTTCCCGTGCCTGTGCCTTGCTATTTTGATACCATCAGCCAATTTTAAGAATACACATAACTGATCTTCGTTTTCTGTTTATAAATGTGGTTGGTGTACTTTATACCAAAACCCAGTGCTTGACACAAGGCAGTGGTTTAACAGAAAGAAACACTTTGAAAGCCATTTGCCTTCTGGTGGCCTCTTGGGCTTCCACTAAAACACAGGAAAGTGGAACAACCACCCGCACGTCTGAGTGGGTCTGTGGGTGCTGGGGATGCCTGGCTCTGACCAGAGGCACTTAGATGTGGTGGGTTTGTATTTTTGGAGCAGTGTTCTGAATATTTCATAGTAGTTGATTTGGGCACACGTGTGTTCTGTGTGAGCACCATGGCGGAAGGTGACCTGTAACCTCGACAACGTTAAAGGCTTTTAGTGCAGGATTTAGTCCAGGGTTTCAGATACTGCTGCTGACTGCTGCATCTTCTCCAGGGAGAACACAAACCCGCCAGCATTTTGTTCCTATTCTTGCTCTTCTAATTTCCATTATTTTTAGAATCATGGAATAGTTTGGGTTGGAAGGGACCTTAAAAACCATCTAGTTCCAACCCCACTGCCATGGCCAGGGACACCTCCCACTAGATCAGGGTGCTCAAAGCCCCATCCAACCTAGTCTTGAATGCATCCAGTGATGGGGCATCCACAACTTCCTTAGGCAACCTGTTCCTGTGTCTCACCACGCTCAGAGTGAAGAACTTCTTCCTAATATATAATCTACATCTATCTTCTTGCAGTTTGAATCCATTGCCTTTTGTCCTATCACTACAAGCCCTTGTAAACATACTTTCTTGTAGGCCCCCTTCAGATACTGGAAGGCTGAAATAAGGTCTCCCCAGAGCCTTCTCTTCTTCAGGCTGAACAACCCCAGCTATCCCAAAGGATAGGTGTGCCAGACCTGTGATCATCTTCGTAGCTCTCCTCTGGATTCACTTCAACAGGTCCATGTCCTCCTTCTGCTGGGGGCTCCAGAGCTGGATGCAGTGCTCCAGGGGGGGTCTCACCAGAGCAGAGCAGAGGGGGAGAATCCCCTCCCTCCACCTGCTGGCCACACTCCTCTTATAATTATCCTATAATATATAGTAGAGATTTAGAAGGAACTAACCAGGAGAGGTGGGCAAGGCTTCCTAGTGCCTCGTAGAGGGAGAACTGAATTAGTGAAGCAAAGTGTTAAACTCCAACTGTCTTACACAGCCAGTTTAGTGTGTGCTGTCTTTTACCATGCATGCACGCCCTCGTGCAGTTAAATGTAATTTCTGTAGGTAGTCTGTGACATTCTTGCTGAGTGACCTGGGCTCGGGCTGTCACACCTTCAGTGCAGCCTGACAGTGAGGGAAGAAGACCTAGAGATGTGCACGGGTGTGAGACAGGATTGATAAAACTGAGACACTTAAGGTGAAGTTAAAGATCATATCGTTTGCTTGTCATTTGCAAGCAGATAAAAATCAGGTCTGGTGATTCTTGCAAGGTCCTTGACCAGTCATTAAACGACTTGCCTTAAGAAAGACCTGCCAAGTTGGCAATTAATGAGACTTAATCTGGTTAAGAATGTTTTAAAATTAGTGGTGTATGAAATTGTGGTATAAATTTCTTTCACCTCCCGACAATATCTGCTGGTTCATAAGTGGTGAATCCCTCGTGGTCTATCCTTGAGCTGGAACTGAGCTTATCTGAAGTGATACTAAATGTAGAGATGATTTTGCACTTTTTTTGAGATTTGAAAATACGTTGTCATCTTTAAAAGATATGTGCTGAAAGGTAAAGCAAAACTTTGTTAAATAAAGCAGGTTTTGCTTCTCTGAAATTGCATATATATGTGTAGCCACAAAAATATGTTTGCTTTTGGGTCTATGTATGCAGTAGGTGTATTTTGTAAAACACTTTGCATTCTATACAACAGTATAGTTGTTATATACCCTCTGCTGTGCTCTGAATTTCAGGGGTGTGTTTCTTTTCATGTCACCAGGAAGACTATTCAGCTGACTTTCAGAAGAGCATTAACTAAAACAGTCGTGCCTTTTGACACCATTATCTTCTGGTTGTTCCTTGATGCCTCAAATTAATCCTCGTTTCCTTATTCTTGTGTATGAAATCCTGTAGACTTCCAATAGTTTCTACTGGCCTTAGTAGCTAGGAACCCGAATCATGACTGAGGGCCCTCTCCTTGTGTGGACACAAAACAGAGGTGTAAATAAGTCATCTAGGAAAGCAAGTGAAGGAGTATGAGGCAAGAGGTAACAGATGGCTTTGGACAGATTGGGGGAGTGCAAGGGAAAGATGAGACAGTGTTGACCAGCATGATAAGCAAGAGTTTTCATCATGTTGAGGAAAAGAGAATTTCAGAGGCATCTCGACAAATCACATTTTAGAGGCCTCTGCTTGGCAGTCTTTAGCTTGTAAACAGAGGAAGCTGGCACTATGGGAAGAACTGACATCACCATAAAAAGTGAGAACATACATCAGGTGTGAGATGAGCAGTAAAGAGCCTTAAAAGTGAGAACAAATTATCCTGGAGGCGCCACAGGCAAAGAGGAGCGAGGCAGTTACAGCGAGTGGCAAAGGAAAACAAGCCTTGCAACAGGAGGGGTTGTCTGGGAGGAGTGGAGAGAAGAGCATGCCTGTGATGATGGATCTGATGGGAGCTCTGGCCAGGAACGTGAGCTGTGTGAGTGGACAGGGAAAGTCACATCCCAGAGAGGTTATGTAGAACAAACCTACCGAAGTGACACATAGCTGGGACTGTCTGAGTTGACAGAACCTACCGAAGTGACACATAGCTGGGATTTGAGGGGCTGTCTGAGTTGACAATGTCATCCCTGTTGTGGTCTGCATGACAGGCAAGGCAGTGGTTTTGTCCAGGGTGATGAGAGGAGGTTATGGAGAGCTGAGGCAGGGGAAGATGTTACCTGCTTCATTGTACTCATTCGGGTCTTAAGCAAGATTATCTCATGGGGGAGGCAAAGGGAGGAGGACTGCAAGGGGCATGCTAGTGTTGGACGAGGAGGTTTTAATGGGGACAGTAGAAGGCAAACCAAGAGCAGAAATGCTGTATTTATGGATCATCCAGTGGGAATTCTAGTGCAGAGATAAGGCATGGATGGAAGGAGGTTAAGGTAAGGCATGGATGGAAGGAGGTTAAGGACAGAGCTGCTTTGAATTCCTCACAGGAAAATGATGGAGAAGGGAGAAGCCACTTGAAATTTGGCATTTGTTGGATTAAGAAGGGCTTTGAGGATAAAATATCCATGAAGCTTTCGTGTATGTTTTATCAAGTATCTACAATGTAAGACCCCCAGATATGGGATATTTGGAGATCAGTTTCAAAGCTGGCCGTCTTTATTGCCAAAAACGTTTGGACTTGGGCAACTTCTAAAAGACTGCTGGAAGCTGATTTGGAGTAGTGTGTGCTTTAGGGAACCATGGTGGCTCTAGCAGAAGACTACAAACAGGTTGAGGTGCCATATTTTAGATGAGAATAAGCTCTAACTGTTTGAAGATAACCATGAGAACCAAAGAAGTGGAATTGTCTCCAGATCACCCTGTACTGCAAATAACCATAGATCAGAACTTTTGTGTAAGTCATATTTGTAGCTAAGTCTGTTTTGCCTGTGACTGTAGTTATGAGTGATCCCTCTCTGTTCTTGGCTTGGCCCTCAAGGCTGTTGTTGTATTTCCTACACCCCATCCCACCGGGAGGGAGGTGTGAGCGAGAGACTGTTCAGTGCTCTGCTCCTGGGTGGGCCTAAACCACGACAAAAAGTGAACCAGTTATTGTTGCAGTTGCCCAGAGAATTTCTTTGGCTGTGAGAGACTTAAATCTAAGAGGTTTTTTTTTTGTATGTATATCACACCCAGACTTCCAGTTCTGGCTGTTCACTGCCCAGGCGTGGTCAGTGGGGTGCAGCTGCCCGAGAAGTCAGAATGCTCTCTGGTTCATGGCCTCCCCCAGCGTGTGCTTCCCTTTTGTCTGCACTGCTTTCTCACCTACCTCAGTATTTAGAATTGTAGAAACATAGAATCCTTTAGCTGCCCAGAGCCTCCTCCAGCCTGGCCCTCAAGACCCCCAGGGATGGGGCCTCAACCACCTCCCTGGGCAACCCATCCCAGGCTCTCCCCACTCTCCTGGGGAAGAACTTCCACTCATGAACCTGGCTTAAAGCTTTCTCCACTTGGTAGCAAGCCTGTATGCAAAGCTATTCTTCATCTCTTTATCATCTCTCCCTCTTAGCTCTCAGGACTTCTTGTCTTTTATCAGGACTGTCACCAGAGGTGATCCAATATCTGCTGTCTGGAAACATGGGACTGGGGAAGGAAGAAGAAACTACACTGGACAGTAGATTGAGATTGAAATGTTACTTTACATGTTCCCAGCAGACCTTACAATTAGGATAAGGAAGTGGAATTCACCTGATGATGGTGACTTCTTGCTGTGTCCTCAATGCATGTGTTTCATCAGCCTGGCTGAGCAAGGGCTTACGTGGCTCACAGAGGCTCGTGTGAGGTGTCCAGAAGTTAATGGACTGAATTAACTCTAAGAAAACTGAAAATAAAGTCTCAAGTATATATTGATGGATATGTTTAGATACCTATATAGCTGTTGGAGAGAACATTCCTGGGGAGGAAAAAGAGTTAATGAGGCATTTCAGTGTCTTTATATGGAGCCGTATAAATTTCAGCCATCAGGAATATAGTGGAGTGCTTGAAGTGTGGTGAATAATTTAAAATAAATAAGGGCAGTGAAGAAGACCCTGTTTGCCAGTCTGAAATGTAAATTCGGAAGACCCTTTAAAGTTTTTTGCTCATGCTGGAAAAAAGAGAGTAAATGATTGGGTCCTGCATTTCATAAGCAGCTGGGGCGAGGGCAAGTTCAGGCATCTCAGCACTGTTTGATCTAGATCTTTCAGCATGTGGTCATCTGTCTTTGTTGTGTGAAAATGTGACTGATTATTTTTTTTCAAATATTCTTGAAATTGAATCCAAGAAGGTTTTTGAAGAGCAGATGAGATTTGTTAGGATGGTTTCCTTAGAAACAGGCAGTGTAAAATACTACATCTTTAAAAACCATTATTAAAACTGTTATTTCCTTTCCCAGCATTGCCCTTGGCTTCAGGAGCAGATAAATTTTTATGGTAACATTTGCATTCACTGCTATTAAATAGGTGAGTTTGTTCTTCAGGGCAGGTATTTGGCCCTTATAGCAACTCTGGCTAATTGGACTGGATTCCTTTCTGAAATTTGTGTTGCCCATGGAAGCACAGTGAAGTAAAATTTAAAGTGCATAGAGTGGATACCACAAAAAAGATAATTTGCCTTTTTTTTTTTTTATGGAAAGTATATTGGTAACCATGAAAACATTCAGACAAACTTCATCTTTTAACAGCCTCTGAGGGTGGGTAAGGTGTGATTACTGTGAGGACTCTGTAATGGTTTTCTCACCTGGATCACATACATCACCTGACTGCAGCAGACCAAGATACTGAGCTATGAAAACCATGTTGAAGTGAAGTGTAATGTACTTTGGTGCAATGTTTGGCTTCAGTCTTTCTAGTCCATCCCTCTCACAGCAGGTATCTGAGAGGTCACCATTACCACTGTGTTAATGGCAAGGTCTGCCTTAAAATTCAAACCCTTATGAATTGCTGGGGAAAAAATCAGTCTTACAGATGTTCCTTGTGAACTGGCCCTGGGGATTGCTGGATGTCTTTGGAACACGTGGTTGTGCTGACCCAGGGATGAGTAATTCTGAATTCTCTTCACCAGTGAGAGCACTCATGGCAGAGACCATCCCAGGTCTCCTGGGCTGTCCCCAGCCAGGGTCGGTTACATTCTGACCTATCTCTGGTTTATTCTTTGAAACCTTCTGTTCTATTGTTGCACTGCTCTTACTGTTAGTAAGGAAAAATCTTCCTGGCTGCAGTTTGAGCACGTTACTTACTATCCTTTCATGTCTCCTCCTATTTTCAGCAGCCAGTTTGTATTTAGCAGCTTGCAGTGCTGCTTCTTGGTGTCCGTTTTCATACATCAAACAGACCTCACTGTGTCCATTCCCTCAGAAGTGATGTTTGCCAGAAATCTGTCTCTCTCTGCACTTGTTCTGCATCTTTCTTGGGAGTGTGATGCCCCAAACTGAACGTAAGGCAGCTCTGTGTAGAAAGGATTACTTCACATGCCTGTGATGCCATAGTTCTGTTCTGGTGTTTTGTGTTTGTGCAGCAGTGAGATGGGTTTTCTTTACTCAAGATCTTCTCCTTCAGTGCAGAAATGCAACTGGAAAAGTGGTTCCTCCTTCTGCATCTCTGCAGCTCGTTGTTTATACAGTCATTATACAGTGAATTGTCAGGACAGCCAAATATCTTGCATGTGTTCTTACGATTTGACTCCTGTGCTGCCCTCAGACTGTAGATTGGATCCAGCTTCAGGCTGTAAACATTTGGATGGAGGTGCCTAAATGTACATCATATGTTAGCTGGGTCACTAAATTCTCAATCTGGTCCATGGAGCCTGGCCAAGTGGACACCTCTTGCTGAGGGTCAGCTGAAGAGCCTCATTAGAGTCCCCAGACACCAATGACTGTATTGACTTGTCCTCCATTAGCTGTAAAAATAATTTGTTTACAATCTGGACCTGAGTCCCATGCCATCTCTCCAATCTACCCATGCAATTTTGAATTCTAATCCTGACTTCAAAGATCCTTGCAGTCTTACAGCTCAGTGTCATCTGTGAATTTCATAAGCATCCCTCCTGTTCCACTGTTGAAGCCATTGACATGACTGTTGAATGGCCCTGGACCTGAAACACCACCCTGTAGAGCCCATGGTACATGCTGCTCCTTTGGGATTGCAGCAATTGTTTTCTGAGTGTTTCTTCAGATGGGCAGCACCCATGTTAGTACTTTAATCAGCTATTTAAGCCTGCTGTTGAAAAATGCTTTGCTGTTTTGTGGTTTTGCATCCTTGCTATTATGAACTCTGTTGCTTTACAGTGACATTAGAAGGGTCATCCTATTCCTCTCCTTCCTTTAGTAGCTGCTCTCTTTACCTTCTACATCAAAAGCTGACTTCAGTCTATCCTGAACAGAATGTCCTGATGTATTCCTCAACTGCTGCCAGATGTGGGAGTCGTTAAAATACACATTGCTCCAGCCCTGCACTCCGGATGACTCTGCCAGTTGTTTCAAAAACTCTCTTCTCCCTTATTTCCCTGTCCTTGTGGCTTCCAGTAGATCCCACCATGGGAATGTTCCTGCTTTTTTCATCTCTAACATTGTAATCATTACATGGAAGTTTCCCCAAGACCTGAATTTCCTTATGTCCTGGAACTGCATCAGTTGTGTGTGCTCTTGATGCACACTGCAGGATCCTCTGGTCACTGCCAGTTCTGGTCAAAGAGCATTTTTGGTGTAGACACATGGCTTATTGTTACTCCAGTTAATAGTTTTTCTAGTTATCTGGCTTCTCCAGTTTGTTCCAAGTACTTTACTGTGGGCACACAGAACTCCAGTAGACTCTTTATGTTTTTCTTAATTTATTTCAAGTACCTTTTAGACCCTTCTCAATGTCATTGCTTTTCAAGTACCTTTTAGACCCTTCTCAACATCATTCCCATTCATCCATCCCCACAGGACTTTGTGATTTCTCTCTGCCCCACGCCAATCCTGACAAAGTATTTTTCAGTTAATAATCAGTGAGTAAAGATGCTTGCCCCTTGCTCAGGAGATAAGCTCCACTCCCATCACTGGCACAGCTCTGGACTGACATCTTTCAGGGGTTTTTTTTTGCTGTGAAAGTTGCTGCTTTGATCTCTCAGTTCCATTTCAGCACGTACTTTGATCTCTCAGTTCCATTTCAGCACATACAGTTTCACTCGGGGCTTGTGACAGCTCAAGTAAGAGCCCTGCAAACTCTTAACCCAGCTCCTCGTGCTCCAACTGGTTTCCCCATCAAGGGCTTAGAGGCCAGCCAGGCTTTGATGTGGCAGACAGACCTGTGCCTCACGTTAGGGTTTTGTGGTAGCAGTGTTTTATAGATGTGAGATGTGGTCCTACAGCTGGGGTACTCGATCTCTGAGTGGTTATTTGCCATTTGAATAAATCAGTTTTACATCGTTCTGATGGTGCCAGAGTGCCAGGCTTTAGGTTTGCTTGATCTTAGGAGAAGTGGGAGTTATACTAAAGAGATTCCACTGCACTGGGAGGGTTTGAACCTTGTGGTTTGGGCCACTGTGACTTTTGGCTTGCCAGCAGACGTATGGGAAGTGCTACAACATCTGTGGTGAGCAGCAGTGAAACAGTTAACAGTGCTGGCTTTTGAGACAGCTGGAGCTGCTTCTCTGATCTTCCCCTCTAAAGAGGGGAACAGGACCTTGAGCATGGACCTCCATGGTGGCAAGGTGGGACCACAGCCAAGCTCAGGGGTGTTCAGGCCTTTTGTATAGGGCCAAGTTATTCGGGTGGAGGATGTTTCTTGAACACTGGATAAAGCAGAAGTGGAACTCTAAACTATGGGAAAATACCAATTTAATTTTATTTTCTGGACCAGCTAACCAAATGATTTTAAACCACTTTTATCTCCTTTCTCATGGGTATAAAGTCCTGCCCTTTAGGTCATTTGTAACACGGCAGCTTTCAGCTCCAAAGCTCCATCTCAATCTTGGGTGCTGACCATCGGTTGGAGTCTCAGGTCAGGAAATTGTGTCTTTTTTCTCTCTGAACTGCTTAGTTTGCTGGCGCTGGGAGGAGGTGTGTGAGGTGGGAGCCTTTCCCTTTTCATGGCTCAAGGGACCTGCATGTGCTTGTGGCATGTCTAATCAAATGGAATTAGTGGGAGGCTGCACACTGCAGTTTCAATTCCTATTAGTAACGGCCTGAAGGATGACTCTCCTGCATCATCTCTGGTGCTCACTGTGGTTTATAAAGACCTAATGTTCTGTCATGTGTGATTTATGAAACAGAGGTGTGTTTCTGTTCTATTGGATGTACAAGGATATTAGCAGCAGTAAATGGCTGTACTTATCCATTAATTTTTTTAGTGATAAAAAGAGATATCACAAAAGATCAGGCTCCTTGAACAGCCCTTTTCTCACAAGTTTCTTTTTTTCTGCTCATAGAGTCATAGAATTGGAACTATTTTAGGCAGGATTGGATCTCTGGAGGCCATCTGGTCCAGCCTCTGCCCAAAGTAGAACCAAATGTAGGTGTTCAAAAAAAAGTGTAGATGTGGCACTTGGGGTCATGGCAGTGTTGGGTGGTGGTTGGACTTGATGATCTTAGAGGTCTTTTCCAACCTTAATGATTCAAGGATTCTGTGATTCTGTGAAATAGGTGAAGTTGCTCAGAGTATTGTCCAGTTGGATTTTGAGCATCTCCAAGGATGGAGACTCCAACTTCTCTGGGTACACATTCTACTGTATGACCATTCTCATGGCAGGTTCCACCCCCCTCCCCTTGTATTCAGTGTGAACATCCCATATTGTAAATACATGTTTATTGCCTTCTTTGTTATCACTGTGTGTCTTTGGGATGAGTTTGGCTTTGTCTTCTCTCTACCTTCCTGTTAGGTAGCTGTAGACAGGAGTAAAACCTCTCCTTAGCATTCTCTTCTTAAGGCTGGAAACAAATTAGTTCACCAGCCTTATCTTCTATATAATTTTCTCCAGAAATTCATTTGTACCTGAAACAAAAGTATATTAGAATGCAAAATTAAAAAAAAATTATTATTTTTAAAAGTGCAACAGAAGTCCTCAGTTGTTGCATATATGTACATTGAGGGATAGACCTCTGTGAGATCATTGGGTGGAGGATTGTGGGTTGCTGGTGAGAGCATTTGTTGTTTTGTGGACCATATAGGTTTTTGAAGTCTCTCTAGGTTACTAGACATAGAACTTTAATGCTACCAGAAATCTTAATCTTTCTTTGTAAATAACTGTGAAAATAATATCAAATGGAAATCTACAGAACTGTGTAATATCCATCTGTCTCTGTAGCTACAACAGCATGACACAAGAGAGGGAGAAAATAGCCCTGTCCTTGAAATGTCATCTCCCCAAAAGCACAGCAGCACCTGTTGATGAGTTCTGTTCAGCTTGGAGGACACAGTCTTTAACTGGGTTCCTCTGAGAGCTCATCAGGAGTCAGTGCTGCTGTTTGGATTAGCAATGAGAAATTGCTCTGCTGTCCTTGGCAACTCCTGCCCAACACGGGATCATCTGTTGCCAGCAGAGAGGCTGAATCTGCCTCAGCCACCAGGCAGGATGGTGGGCAGGAGACCCTTCCTCTGGAGCCTCACATGGCTCTGCTGGAAAGGAAAGATGCAGACTGAGGGAATCTGGAGAGTCTCCTGACCACACTAAGCCCCTTTGGCACTCAGGGTTGCAAATTTAATTTAAAGATAATAAAGACTTCAAATTTCACCTTAAATATAGATTCCTGGAAAAGGATATTCCCCTTAATTCTTCCATGGAGTCTTAACTGGTCTGTTTTTCCTCTGAACCCCTGACCACGTGAGGTCCAGAGCATGCATGTTTGCCAGGAGATATTAAGTGGTAGATCAAAATTTAAGTAGGACTCTGGTAAAATACCTGTTTCCCATACAGCAGGTCAAAGAAACGTTTGCATGTTTACAGCAAACATTGTCTTTTTAGTAATGTGTAACAAAGTCTTAACTACCTTAAATATAGATTCCTGGAAAAGGATATTCCCCTTAATTCTTCCATGGAATCTTAACTGGTCTGTTTTTCCTCTGAGCCCCTGACCACGTGAGGTCCAGAGCATGCATGCTTGCCAGGAGGTATTAAGTGGTAGATCAAAATTTAAGTAGGAGTCTGGTAAAATACCTGTTTCCCATACAGCAGGTCAAACAAACGTTTGCATGTTTACAAACATTGTCTTTTTAGTCATGTGTAACAATGTCTTAACTGCAGCTATTATTTTCAGAGTCTTGATACTCAAATATATAGGAATATATTAAAACTATGTTTGTGGCCACCTTTATGAGCTCATCCTTTTCCACTCTTCTTGCTGGAGCCCAGTCAGTTTGTAGTTTTGTTTTAAGTTTCTGTCACTTTATGCTGCAAAACTCACACTTTGTGAGAGCCCTGTACGTGTCCATCTCCCAGAGCCTGTGCCTGCCTTGTGTTTTTCCAGCCCAGCTGTAAGGCAGTAATTAACCTGAGCCTTTTAATTTCTCCCAGTTGGCTTTAAATTATCTCTGTTGTCATGTTGTGTGGAGTAATCCTTCAGGTCTCTGTGAGGTACACTACAATTTAAAATTGTTATGAGTGCATGGGTATTTACATTTTGGTCAGTATTTATTTTTTCATTATCATAGTATTCATTATTTGGGGGATTTTCATGTTTGTGGAGGAGCTGTAATAGTGGAAATAAAATGTGGAAAAGTAGTTTGAGGAAATTTCAGATGGAAATGCTGTTGTTAGCAGAGCTTTGGTTCTGGGATGGACTGTTGCTTGTTTAGGTTTATTGAAAGGGTAGTGTTTGCAGTTGGGTGAGGTACAGACCACTCCTTTTGAGGCAGGAAATTTTAGATTTCGGGTAAATGACATTCTTAAATGAATCTGCAATAGGAACGAGTCAGGAGGAAGACAGGGTCTGTGTTTCAGCCAGTTACCCCCTGCACACAGACCTCATAAATCTGTGTCCAAGCAGTGGGACAAGTGGTTTGTTTTGCTCTTTTTTTGGTTGGTTTGTATATTTTTAATCATGGGTCTATTTAATAGAGAGCCTAAAACTGCTATTTTATTAGTGTTGTGCACTAATATGGCCCATAACTATAAAACCTATTAAACAATTGATAAAGCCTTCAGGGAAACTTCTTTCAAGAGTTACACTGAGTTTTCATAAGTTGTAACCCTCTGGAAATAGGCTTATTATCATTTTTCTATCAAAATAAAGTGTTCTAGGATGACCTCATGTGATCTAGATCAAAAGCACCAGCGAAACGTGATGCATACCCTTGTTTTGATATTGTGCATGTTAACAGTAGAGTCCTGTCAAAGCACATGTGCCTAGAAATTAAGGTTGCTGTTTCCATCACTGTAATAACAATAATCTTAAAAGTGAAGGTGTAACCCTCTTATTTATTTGTGAATTGAGTGACAAAAAATCCAGCACAGAAGAAGATAATACGGCAGTGTGAACTTTAAATATTCAGGACATGAACTTGCTCCTTTGCTCCTGGAAAATGATGGTATGAAAATCTAGCGCCGTACGAAAACTAATCTAGCAGTGTGCCAAAGTAATTAAAGCAAAGTAAATAATCTCCAGTGTTCTTATTCCCCACAGAAATTGTTTAATATCTTATCTTTCCAAACTAGTTTTCTGCGAACTCGTGATGTCTTTGTAAGGCTCCCCCTGCTCAGCCAGTGCGGGTGTTCTCCATGGCAGGGCAGCCTCTCCCCTCCTGGCCTGGGAGGACACAGCAGGTGCTGTCCACACTCCAGAAGAAGATGTTTCTTCCACAGAATGGAAGTGCTGAGCATGGAGCCAACAGCTGGAATCCTCTCTGGCCATTCCTGGTTGCCTGAAGGGAGGGACTTTGGTTGCCTGGAGTGTGTGTGGTGTGAGGCACTCGCTAACGTTCCCTTGGTGCTGTGGGACACTGTGTTGCTGCAGTACAGGGACCTGGTGCTGATCTTGTTTTGGTACAAATCAGAGGTAGCTCTGCTGAAGCAGGTGACCTGTGAGGCTGTTGTGAGGCAGATCAGGTTATCTGTCTGAGTTGTCCCTAAATATTAGACCCTGACGACCTGCGGCTTTTCAAGCTCTGTTTTCTCTTGAAGTTCTCCTGCAGACAAGAGGCAAGAGAGACAGAGTAGGACATAAATTAAGTTAAAATCATCCAGTATTCATTCTGGGTGGCCACACTGCCATGGCAATCTTTCAGTCTGGGCTTTCTGTCTACACCACAGCTACTGTGGATCATGCCCATGACAGCTGGTGGAGCGTTGCCAGTTCTGTTGCACTGCTTTATTTCCAGATAAATGTCAGCTTGTCCATGAAGGACAACACCTTCTTGGGATCTTCCATATGTGCTGGCAAGGCTGAGTCCAGCAGGCCAGTCAAGTCGAGGTCTCCACAGCTCCATGTGCCCAGGTGCAAGCAGCAGCCAGGCTGGGCTGTATCCCTTCAGCAGGGTGCTAGCAGGCAGACATCCACAGACACACACATAAGGGTGTTTATATTCATGATGTCCATGGCAAGCCACGTGGATCAACAGACACACCCTGTGCATGCAAACGTGGGCAGCACCAGTGAGCACAGCCTGCTCCCCGTGTGGGCTGCTCAGGATTAAGACCTTGGTGGGGGGTGTGTAATGTATAGTATGTGCAGTATGGATCCCTCCAGGGGCTGAAGTCTCAACACTGTCCCCAGCACCTGGCCCTGGATATTCAGTCTCTGCCAACGCTGGCAGGTGGACACAGAAGCTGCCAAAGCCTCTGCTCTGGTCCTGCTGGTACCAACCCCCTGATGTGTGGCCACTGACAGGGACACACGTGCACCCCACTGAGCCCCCAGGAGCTGCCCTTCCACACCCCATCTGCCAGGTGACTAGTCCTGGATCCTCTCTCTGCCCTGCTGCCTGACCCCCAGGCACACACAGGTCTTCAGTCCAGGCCCCAAAGTCCCTCTGGCAGCTGGCTGGGGCTCCCCATGTCCCTGCAATAGCCACCTCCTCTGGTGGCCTTGCCCATGGGGGCACAGCCAGCTCCCAGACCCGTTTGCCAGCTCGCCAGCTAGTCCAGCTTGGTGCTCAGGAGCACTCATGTGTGGATATGGCTCCAACAATGGGGCAGGAGATGATTCGAGTCCTGTCCCCCCCTCCTTGATCCCCTCTGTTCCTTTGGGTGCATCCAGAGCAGGTTTTTACCACAAAACCTAACACGAGGTAGCTAGACAGAGCAAGTTCAGTGGAGCAGCTTCTTCTCATTGTTTCTTGACATTAACAACTGCATCTCTCAATTAGACTGGAAAATAAAGTTGATTATTTGTGTCTGCAGGGTGGCACTGTACTTCTGACCAGTAATGGTAAAGTAAGTGGGAAAGGTCACCATAAATAGCATTCAGTTTAATTATTCCTAGAAGACCACAGTGACTCACTGCAGGGTTTTTTTTGGTTGTTGTTCCTACAGCTAGCAAGCAAGGTTTAAAAGACTTATTCGATGTATTTAGGGAAGGAAAGGTTTGGATGACATGGCTCTGGCTTTTTCAGTGACGCTTCCTGTAAGTATAGAGGAGTTGCTGTGTTTCTTCAGTAGGATTTCCACGTACTTACTGGGGTTTGGGCAAATATCACAAGCTTAATCCTGCCAATAAAACAACTTCTGCCTTCGCCTGCAATCCCTGACAGCAACTGAGTTCTGAGATGAGATCTGCACACGATGATATTTGAAGAAAATAGTGGGTTTGCCTAGATAATATTGATGCTCTCATAGGGTCATTAATAAAGATCTGCTAGAGCTATAAAAAAAATCCTGTTTAGAGGGTACAAAGCAGAAGTGTTTACTGTTAACTTTAGTTTTATTTTTGCTAGTTAGGCTCCACTTGTTCCCTCCAAGGAAAACAGGACTGATTATTTTTGCTAATTAGAAATACATCACTGGTCTGAGTCACATCTGTAATTAGGAGCAAGATTTTAAGTGGATGTCGGAGATTTTTCGGAGTATGATTTGCATTGTTAATTCACTCTACATGCATGCATCCGTGTGTCTACAGATTTAATGAACACAAGAAACATCTGGCTGTTTCTCAAAGCAATCAGAGGTGCTTCATAGGCTGATGTTGCTGTTCCCTCTGCTCAGGTCTGAATTTGCTGCTTCTGGACAGCTCGAGTTTGTCACTAGAAAGTAAGTTGGTTGGGAAACCAGAAAATAAACCCAAGCTTTGCTCCTGTCATCCACTCAGCCTGGCAATTCACTCCACAGAAATGCTGGTGAAAATAGCACTCCTTAGGTTTGCTCAGCTGGTTTCTGAGACAAATAGAGAAAAAAATTGCTGAAGGGAGGGGAGTGATTTTGAGGGAAGCCTTGCAGCAAAGCAGGCCTGGAAGATGGAAAAGCTGGGTTGGAACGTAGCTCACGTTCCCCTGCTGTGTCCAAATTGAACCACTGAATAGGTGCAAATGTAGATGGCAGGATAAAAATGGAAACTATTCAAACCCAAGGCAATTAACTTGTATACAGATGGCTTTCTGGCACTCACAGCTGCATAGATTTCGGTTGTGTGCTTTTTTAGATATGCTGTGGAAGGTTAAAGCCTCTATATGTCCATCCCCAGCTGTTCAGGCACATAAAGTAGATAAGGAAACGAAGCCAAGCGAGCATTGTGTACAGCATGAGACTTGCCTGCAGTGATAGGCATCTCAAACGTTAGAGCAACAACTTGTCCTGTCAAATGGCCCTTGTATCAGCCTTTTATGGGGAGAAATTACGTCTTTTACATCAAAGGAGTCACTCCAATTTCATAAAAAATGAAATATGGGGAGCTGCTAAGTATATGTCATATCTCTGGGACAGAGCCTAAGGTTGAGAATCCTGAGGAGAAGTGGAGGGTTGCTGGAAGTGTGAAACATGAGCACTTCAAGCCTCAGTATATCCTGGTTACTGTGTGTCTGGGAAGCCCAAGATTTAAACCATTTCACATAGAACAAATTATACTCTTCATCTGCTGTGATCCTCTACACAGCAACACAAGCAATTAACTTAAACTTCTTCAGCCATGCTTTAAGAAAAAGAAACAGCATTTTGCAGTCCACACTGATTTACATTTTCCTGTAGAACATAATAAATACTGGTTTGGGTCAGTGGGAACCTGCATTTTTGTCTTGCACCCTTTTTTTACAAATCAAAAAATTTAAGAAGTGTTTGAAATGTTGTTGAGATGGTCAGAATGTTTAGACCAGGCTTTCTGAAAATGTGGTGTAGGTACCCTCTCAATATATCAAGCTGGGAGAAGAGCAATGCTGCAACAGCCAACTGTCATCCTGAGCGTGTGCTGGCTCTGAGTTGTCACCACTGATGGAGAAACTGCTCAAGAGGAACAGTTGCAGCCCTACTGTAAACTTCCCTGAACTTTCTGTTTCTTTCTAGCGACACTGCTAAATGGAGCAATTTGTCTGTAGCTTCAGGACTATATTTTTTAGTGAAAAACCTGTCTGTTTGACTTTTGGTCCAGCTGCCTGCAGGAAAGCACCGTAGGCACCACCTGGTGAAGCCCACTGGGTTTGCAGACCATTGGTGTGCCCCCAGAGGGTCCCATCTTCCCATAGCACATCATGGCCAGGGTGGATCTGCACAGGGATTGCTCTTAACCTCTGCCTTCTCCTGCTGTGTTTGCACAGTGGTGAGCCCACAGCCACAGGAGCCACGTACTTTCTCTTCCTGCTTACTTCTTACAGAGTTCCCTTTTGGTGGGTAGACACCTGGCAAGGGATGTCCAGCCTGTGTGCTGTTGTGGAAGGCAGGAGCTAGTCCTCCAGAGGTCAATTTTAGATGGGAATGAAAGGGTCCATCCCACCATTTCTAGGGGAACGTTGCACCTGTTTGCTCACCACTAATAAGACTTCTCTATTTAATGTTCTCTGGGGTATGTGTCTCTCCCTTGATCCACTTGAAGCAATTTCTCATGGTTAATGATCTGAATTTGCCAAGCACACTGACTCATTTCAGTGCTGTTTTTCATTATGTAAGCTATTAACGGGTCACTGCTCAGATGCTGGAAAATCTGTTCCAGGCTAATAGCGAGGTGCACAAGTGCCTCTCCATGGTATATTTGCTACCTGGGCACACGTGTTCTGGCTTGATAGCTGGTGGAAAATCCCCCAGCAATGAGGGATGCAGCATCTGTGCCATTAGCAGTCAATTCCTAATCAGCCTTTCATTAACACCTACAACACTTCACCTTCTCCAGGAGTTTTGCAGAGTGTGGCTGAAGGAGGGTGTGAGGAAACGCGCTGATGTGCAGGGGAAGGTGTTGATAAGTAAGGAAATAAAAATCTTCCCAGGAGAAACAGCATCCTTGCAGCAGGGGAGGGAATAATGCAGGAGAAGGAGCTGGCTTGGAGCTGCCTATGAAAATCTGGCTCTCTGGCACAGAGTATTTTCCCTGAAAGTCAGTGACAATGCTGTGGAGGAGCTGAAATTTATGAAGGCAATTCAGAAGATAAGTAGGTGGACAAAGGAAAGCCTTGAAGACAACATGGGAAGGGTTATTTCAGGTCCCAAGTTTTGACAACTCAGAATTGCACTGTTAGAGCAGACAGTAATTACTGCAGGAGCAGATCCTCCTGTTGCCTCTTTGTTGTTACACTTGGATAATGTCCTTTTGCTTACAGATGGCTGCCTTCACACACACCCAGAGATTTTTAGTGTTTCCATCGGTGTACAGACAAATTGTTTGAGAATGGATGAGGGGAAATCAGAGATGGTTCCAAGCTTCGATTTTGTTTCTGAACTTCACCCATTTTCCAGGAGGAGAGGAGAGGGTCACCTTTCCTGCATGTGGCAGAGCTTCTAGAAGAAAACACTTCAAGGTTATTTTCTTTTTATACACGGTTTCTATGGCTAAAAGGCATTTTGGATCTTTTTTGTGTTTCCCTAAGTGATACCTGAAAATCCTTTTGGGAACAAAACACAGGAGAGCAAAGAAACAACAACGACAAAAACCCCAAACAAACCCAAGACCCACCATTCACACCTCATTCAGTTTGGGGAAAGTTCTAAGTTAAGCTTCTCCTAAGTAGGAAATCCTAGGAAGAGCTTTCCTCATGCAAAGATTCACAGCCCAGTGGGTGAAACTGAAGATCTTGGATGTCAATACATTTCCTTATCAGGGAGAAATGGAGAAGACAATCTTTGGATGTGCTTGCACAGGAAGGAAATATTAAGATTTACTGTGTAGGATGAGGTCTGAAAAATGTTTTCAGCATCAAGCAGTGCAGAGACAGTTTCCCAGCAAGGAAGAAGGGACACTGAAGGATTCATTCTGTTGTGGTCTTTATTATGTAAGAGGTATTTGCATGGTGAAGAGAGAATGCAGATTTTATTCAGAATAAAGATAGGAGGAATGATGTTAATGAAAAGCTGACTGATGGAAGCAGGAGTTTGTCTGCCACACCACTCCTATTTTCTGAACCCCAGCAATCACTTTATGGACATCTAAGCTGAATGATGGGGAGATTAATCCTTTGGCATGCTAAACTTGTGTAGTCTGCTGTGCCAAGAAGAAGGTGGGATGAATACAGATCAGATCTGCAGGAGTGAGTTAGGTGCCTGCTCTCTCCATGCAGCCAGGAGAGCAGCTTCAGGTGGTGATCCAGCCCAGCCATGCTTTGCTTTGCATTTTGGCATCATCTGTCTCTCCCCACACCCTCTGGGAACATGATCAGCGACAGCTCAGATGTTCTCCATCCACCCTGAGGTCCTTAACCAGCTGTTGGAGTCAGGAGTCCAGTTGCTATAAGCTCCTTGTTTAAATACAGGAGGGAGACAAGGGCTGGGTGGGAGTTTAGATCCCTCTCTGTTTTTCTTGAAATACAGGAAACCTGATGATTAACTGGTGATACTCTTGACAGCTGGGGTTGTTCTGTTTATTCTAGTTCTTGTTCTAAGAATAGGGCTGCTCGAATGGCTGTGTTAATAAATATGATCCCAAGTAGAGGCGTGTGTTTTGCAGACTTGTTTTCTGATCCAGCTTCTCCACATCCTCCTTTGGTGGCTGAGTCAAAGCCAGTCTGCTAAGTGTCTGTCAGACTCGGTGCCTTTCTCCTGCCCCTGTTTTGCTATCTCAGCTAACATCTCTAAACATCATCTAGCAGGTCCTGACAAGGCTTCCTGGGGAGATTCAGTGTCCTCATTTCTGTTTGATGTCTACCAGTACTGCGTTGGTGCCATGACTGGTCAGACACAGCATCCCCAGCAGCTCTCTGTGGCATTGCCACACCTTGGGATGGCTGAGCCCCTTTTGGGGCAGATACAAATCTCTTATAAGAATTCAACTCTGCAGGGATCTAGGTCTTGGAAAAGCCACGTTCAGAATGTGGATTTGGGGCCTGTGAAAAGCCAAGGTTGTGAACCCTCACTTGAAGGCTGGCAATCAAGCTGACAGTGTAGACATGGCCTCGTGATACGGTATTAATTAATTACTACAGTATCAATTAACCACCTGCCAGGGATTTTCTGTGACTCAGAGAAGTAATAGGTGGCCAACTGCTGCTTTCTAGGTAGTCCCTCATAATATGGTCTTAGATCTAATCTAACCATTGATGTTGCAAATGATTTCTGTTTGTTCTCACCCTGTGCTGCCTGTCTGTGAGATGGGTCAGGGGCACAACTCACCATCACCCAGACAGATGAAATTCTGATTTAGCCACTAGTATTGTTTTATTTAATATATGGGAAGTCAACCATATGTTAATTATTTTTCTTCAAAACAGCCCCATTAAAATTTAAACTGGTGTTATTAGTGGCTAGAAAATCTCTTTCAGTCATGAGAAATAGCTGTCTAACCAGCAGACCTCACACTCCTGGGCCTGGGATGTAAATCCTCACAAGCTGGTGTGCCAGAGTGTGCCTTTCCCTGCTAAGTGAAAGATGGGTCTCTCTGGTCTTCCATATTTATGATTAGTGTTGATTAGTTATACATATTTTAAATTTCACAGTTTGTGGACAACTGTTTTCCCTTTACCTGAACCCATCCATAGAGGAATCGAATGCAGGAGGACTGTAGTGAGATATTTTAAGATTGTAGTGGGGATGGTGGTAAAGAACTGAGGCCTCCTGAATGATACAATCTGTACAATACTTTCAGTATTTAGTCCTCTGTGGTTTAGGGAGGCTTAAGATGAAAAATCCAACCCACCTGGGATCTAAAGGAAAACTAGAAAGCTTTTTTTTCCTTTTAAATGTTAAATATCTTCTTGTGCAGAAAGGGAGTATTATCTAACTGATTGGGAACATTTAAAAATATAATATACCTGAACTGCATGAATAAATTTGACAATCTGGGGCTTAATTGGGTAATGCAGTTGTACTCACAGACACTTTAATGTTGTGGCAACAATTAATGCAATGGATTTCTGTGTAGTTGCAGTATTTAAGAATCTCCTTTGTAATGAATGTCTCCTCTTCTTCTAATTCATAATTTTGGTAGCTTTTTGTGGGTGTTTTTAGTTTTAAAAAGTCCTGTAGTTGTTACATACTCTCAGTCTCATGTTAGACAGTGGAGGGGGAGCCCAGGAGCATCGTGGCTGTGCAAGGATCTGTGTGGCACCCACTAGACACAAAAAGCCTTGGTCCCTAGGAACTACCTTTCAAGTTATTAATTTCAGTTGAATAAAAATGTATTCTTTTTAAAAATGTATTTCAATTTCCCATTATCTTGTCAGTAATAGTCTGAGCTTGTGGCAGGACTTCACATCGGGCAGTTTTGGTTTCCTAAGAGTGAGCACACATCAATGACCCCCCAAACTTTGGTTCCTAAAGCTGAGTGTCACAGTGTATGGTGCTAACCTAGAGCCATATTCTCCACAGAAAAACTGTGACCTACTGTGACAGACATCCTGAAATGAAAGAACTGAAGACAGGTTTACCCCCCTGCAGGTGGTCTCCTTTGGACAGTCTCTTCCTCTGGTCATTCTTCCCAGCCTGCAGCTCAGGGTGTGTCTGAGCACACTCCATTTTATAGATATTCCAGATATTCCCATCTAAGTGCAGAAACCTGCAGTGGGAAATGATGCAGCCCTCATGGCTGCTGCCTGGCCACACGTCCTCAAGCAGAGCAAAGCAGAACTGGACAAAGAAACCAACTGGTCACTCTGCTGTAAAGCTGGGAGGGCAACTGCTGGAACAAGCCATCCCTCAGGCTGAGCATTATGTAGTCCTTCCATGTGTTTTCAAAGGTTGATTCCAACCAATTTAGTTACAACAAATATAATATTTCTTCTCTCTTCCTCCCCCAAATTCTTCTAACATTGTAAATCAGTTAAAAGTTACAGCCAGGTTAGCTTTTGGCGCTTTTGGTTACAGCATTATCATTAGAAATGATCCTAGTGATAATCCCCTAAAAATAATTTGAAAATATTCCTTCCAGATCCTCCTTGGTCTGCCTCTCTGTGTGGGGCTCTGAAAATGCTTTAATCAGCTTTTCCATTCCTCTGTCTCATCATGCCCTGATCTTGCTGTTTGTTTTTTTGCTCTTTCTTTGCTCAGACATCAAGCAGAAGAGCAGCCCAGGGGCAGCAGCAGAGCCTTTGTTGCTGGGTTTGCAGACAGAGCTCTGCCCAGGTTGCCCAGAAAACTGAAGAAAATAAAAGGAACTCCTCACATCCTTATGGCTTTCTGGTAGACAGTGTCTTCTGCCCCATGGTCACTTTGGAGATGATAAAATCCTGCTTCCTAAGGGCCCGTTCCCCATCTGCTCCTTCTCCTACCCCTGCCCACCTGCAGTCCACAGACCTGCCTCTTGTCCCAGAGGAGATGATCCTGCTGATTATCTCCCCATACTTTCCAGCACCTGAGGCCACTCCTTGAACCCCATCCCACGTCCCTGTCTGTCCAGCTCGTTTGGAACGTGGTGCAGCAGCCAGTTTTTCTCTGGGCATGTGCTCAGGGCACGTACAAGGGGTGGGTTGCTTCTCCTACAGCATCCTCATGGCCAGGGGCAGGTGGACTCCAGGGCCAGGGCTGCTGCTTTGTGCCCTTAGCTCTGTCACCAGGAGTGGGAATTAGCAGCTGTAGCAGTTAAAGGGTAACTCATGTTTTATGTCTGCTGTTATCTGAAGACTAGAGAAGGGAAGATCTCAAAGGTATAAGCACTTAGAAGGATTGTGTGTGGTAAAATTCTAATACCTGCTTTCCCTTCACTCCTTTGGCAAAGGAAAGAAGGTGGGAAAATAGTAATCTGGGTTCTGATTTGGAAAGTTCATTGGAGAAGGGGAAGAAATCAAGCAGAAAGGTGAGTAACTCAGGATCAGTGGTGTAAGCTGTGAGCTGCTGGGCACTGTTTTGTTACACAGACACAGATTTCCATTATTATTCCTTCTTCTGAAAAACACAAATCCCATCTCTGCTGTTGTGTGCTTAATTGAGCACTTGAGGCAAAACAAAAAAAAAACCATCCCAAAACAAAAACCAGAAAAAACCCCAACCAAGAAAACCCTATGGCTGCAGTTCCAGTCTTCAAAAGAGGATGTTCTTCTAAAAACATCTCTAGAAACATTGTCTCCTGCTCTACAGCCTAAAGGCATTTTCTGAAGCCTCAGACCTCTCCACGAAGTGGGTAGAAGAGGTTGGGTCAGTGTTACCCAGTGCAACTACTGTGGGAAAAGGGGAGTTGCAAGAGGGTATAAAAAGCTGATGTTACACTTGAAAGCACTTTCTTCAGAACATATTTTGTGTATATATGTTGTTAAGACCATCTAATATTCTCTGGAGAGGGAAAGCAAATCCACAATTAAATTGAATAGTTATTCTTTAAGAAGACTTCTGTTATTTGTGTTATTTGTGTTATAAGTGTAACAGAAAACAGACAGTGTAGGAACACAGGCTCTCAGCAAGATATTGGAGCTATAAAATGTCAAAGCCTCTTCAAAAATAAGGAGTAAACTACCACACAGCTTTAAAAGCGAGTATCATAACTTTAGGAAAACATTGTTATGCTACTCCTTGTAGACCAACACGTGGGAGGATTATTCCAGTGGAAGTGTGTGCCTGCAGGCTGTTTATTTTTTGTGTTTTATTTAACACCAATTGGCATCTGAGATCAAGAAAGCTTAAACCAATTCTGAGCAGCTGGTGCAGCGAAAGTAATGATTGATATATCTGTGATGCAGGGTCAATTCTTCTGGTAATTTTGTGTTATTAAGAAGGGGAGATGGGGCATGCAGCTTCCCAGCACCGAGTTAACCCTGTGCTCTGAGCACATCCAGATGTTTCCTCCCTCCCTGCAGCAGGCAGCGGCTGCAGCGCCCAGGCTCGGGGGAGAGAGGGTGCAGTTGTTGCTAAGCCTATTTCCCTCTTCCCTTTGGCTTATTGGATTATTTTATACAGTGGAATGATAGGTATTTAAAAATGAAAAAGTGCTGTTGAGTCATCTAGCCCATCTTGCAGCTAATGCAGGATTGTTCTCTGCGGATCTTCGTCCAGTTGGCTTTAGATGGGGTTGGACTACAGCCAGTTTCCTTTGGAAGATTATTCTGCAATAGAATACACTTCATTATTAGGATTTTTTTTTTTTCCCTGTCAGCCTAAATTTTACTTTGCTCAGTATAATCACATTACTCTTAGCTATAGTTTCCTGAAAATCCCTATTAAAAAAAAACTCCTTAGTGTGTGCATCCTTCCAGAGCTTGTAGATAATTATCATATTTCTCTTTCAGTAGTGGCTTTACTCAAGCTATACATATTTAGTTATTATAATGTTTTCTCATAAATCAGCCTTCCTAGATTAATGACTGCTTTTATTGGTGATATCACTGAGCCAAATCTCAAATTCTTCTCTTGAAAGTTCAACAGGAAAGGCTAGGCTGGATAAAGACTTACAGGTCAGATCACAGTGTCATTGGAAAACCATCCTTGGAACTCCTGTTTGTGGCTTCAGGTCTGTCTGAGTGCCAGCTCTCCTGGGGCAGACTGCAGCAGCAAGATTTGTCTCAGCTGCCTTGAGTTATCTACAGCATAAGTGCCTACCTCAAAGCCACCCTCCCTAGATTCCTTTTATGATCATTGGGCCCCATGGTTTTGTGCAATTCATCTGAGCTGTTTCAGATATCCACGCTAGGAGAGGAATTGAGCCCCAGAGGCACCTATTGCTCTCAGCTAAGGGCAGCCCAAGGTGATGAGCTCAGATATTGGCATCTACAGCTGCTGAGACAAATCCTGCTAGTGCTGGTCTGTTGGAGATTGATACAGAGCAGCTCTGCTGGAGGGCCACCAGTCCCTCTGTCCTGGACCTCAGACCTCCTTGGGTCTTTAAAGCTACACTCTGATTTCCATGGCAATGCCACCACAGCCTGGGGACAGCAGCCAGGTGCTCTGGCACTCAGAGAAGGCTGATGCATTCTGTGTTGTGAGACCATTCCTGATACTTTTTTATGGCATTGAATTCAACACAATATACATAATACCCAGGAAAAAAACTTGGTTCTAAGTATCTTTGCAGGGCGAATACCAGGGAGGGAGGAGAGCTGTTGGAATTGAAGGATAATATCAGTGAAAGATAATATGTTTATTAATTAGTCCTGAAGGAATTTGGACTGAAAATTATTTTTTTTCAAACATTCCAAGAGGTGAAGTTCTGGAATAAACTCCAAATGTACTAGTTGAGTAGAAAACCCAAATAACTTAAGGACAGAATTTGGTAAATTTAGGGAAGTTTTTGTGAGAATGAATAGAAGCATTTACAAGGCTTAAAAACTAAATATTTAAGCATGCAATATGAAGTCATAGTGTCACCAGAGTGGCTGAAAAAGAGACTGGCCACTGCTCCTGTGTTTTACGTGTAATCCAGAGGTTGGTGGAGTCTGCTGTTGGCTAACAGATGCCAGAAGGTCCCTGTCTGAGGTCAGTGTAAGAAGTCACTGTTTCCAGGCCCATGGAATTTGGGATGTCAGCTGCCTTCCCAGAAAACATGTGGGACATCAGTCTTGGTCTTTTGCTGGTGGTTTTGGGAATGGTTTGTGTGGTGTACGTGTGTCTTTGTGGAATGAACACTGTGTCCTCCTGGGCAAAGCAGGACCAGGAAGGTTCTGCAGCCTGTGGCAATGGGTTCTGCTCCTCCTTCCCAGTAACTGGAACAAAATGCAGCTCTCCCCATCTTCCACGCAGGCATGCAGTCCTTGGAGGGTACAGGTCTCCCACAGCACTCAGTGCCTCATCTTGGCACTAACAGGCAGAGTACAGGCGTGTCTGTTGGGACAGGGACCTTGGAGGCATCACCACACTGAGTATGAGCATGGCCTGGAGCAGCCTGTGCTGTGCAGGCATTTTTGGCTCTACCTTCCCTTAAAACTGATCTGCTTTCTTCATGCTGATGTATCACCACTGTGGCCAGCTAAGTCTGCCACTAGCCTGCCTGCTAATAATCATCATTAGCTATTCCTCATTATTCCTGACTTTTCAGAGAAGGCCATCTTGGTGCCTTCCCCTTTTAGCAGGAGGCACAACTGCTTAGAAAGGCTTCTGAGGCTCCTCTCAAGTTTGGTCCTGCTGCTCTTCACAGCTCCAGCTTCCCTGTTTGCTTCTGGGACAAGAGGGAATGTTTGCATTTCTT
Organism: Merops nubicus; assembly: GCF_000691845.1. Classification (NCBI taxonomy): domain Eukaryota; kingdom Metazoa; phylum Chordata; class Aves; order Coraciiformes; family Meropidae; genus Merops; species Merops nubicus. Next base: position 1,276 of record NW_008632809.1, on the reverse strand, counting down.
TTTGAGAATGCTAAAAATAATAGGAGCAAACACCTCCATTTCCAGGACATGGTGGTCCTCTTGTTTCTCTTATGGATTCTTTGACTTACCTGTGGTTTCTGAGACTGGATGTTCCTGGTGGCTGGCTCTGAATGGTTCCTCCTCTTGTGCAGAATTGAGGTGGTATAATCTTCAGATATTGTGGTGCAAGATGTTACTGAAGAACCTTCCAGGACAACTGAGTGTCAGGAGCATTCTGAACTTACCCCTGTCATCCTCATAGGTTGTACTTGTGAAAAGTAGGATCAATGTACAACTTTCTGGAACCCCTTTTTACATTCCTTGTGGTTATTTGATCAGGTTTTCCCAACAGTTGTCACTGTAGTTAAAAAAGGGAAGGGTCAGAGATTTAGTGCATCTACTGCATTTAGCTGCTTACCCAGTTTTTCAGGGGGATGAGAGTGCAGCCTAGTGCTTCTGCCTTCCTTTTAAAAGAAAAAAACAAAAGTATGTATTTCCTTGTGGAGCTTCTATTCCAGCCTCTGGGCTGCAGTGGTGGCAGCATACTCCTGCCTATCCCAGGCTCCAGACATGCAGCAGGGCAGCTCAGGCTCCACGCTGTCAAACCCAAAGCAGTGGCTGTGCTGGGTGCCTCTTCTGCCTGGCTCAGGGCAGGTGGAGACCATTCCCTTCCAGAAGAGCCTGCCACAGTAAAGTTGCTCAATGCTTTGTACTTCCACAGAAATAGTTCTGGTTGGGAGTCTTTGCACCTTGGACGCTACTTTTGTGACAGACTTTGGAGCAGTGAGTCCAATCTCACCTCTCCCCACAGGCCAGGGGATTTCAGCCGTTGGAAATGAGCTCTCCTGGAGTAGAAGCTCTGTCTTCTCACAGACCTCCTCACTCTTGTCTTTTTCTACAGGGAACATGGGAACATTGTACTAGCTTGGCAAGAAGCTAATCAAAGAAGGGATTAAAGATCTCACCCCTTAATTGTGAGTGATACAAACCCAAGCCTAGAAAAATGTTACAAAGAAGGGATTTCACTTTCCAGTCTACTTCACTGTCAGTCCAGGAGAGCTCCAGAACCCTTTGCAGTGTGTTGATTGCCCTGTTGTGCAGCAGAAGTGCTGCTTCTGTCACAGCAGTGGGGGAATAACCCTCCCTGCCCTGGGGAACCTGCTGGGCTGGGTGGACTGGCTCTGCTTCCCCCCTGCTCTGCTCACAGAGTTACAGAATATTGTTAAACCACTGCACCCTGGCTTTAAACACTGATCTCCCTGATGGGAAAAAAAAA